>NC_091444.1:21307589-21355089 GCF_964237555.1 Oryctolagus cuniculus | reverse complement strand
GCCCTCACCAACTGCCAGGCAATTCCACACTCGATGTGCTCTGAATTCTTTGTGGCTGTCCCTCAGTTCCACTGCACAACAACGCTAGCAGGAGAAGAGCCTTGTTGCACCCAGGGATCAAAAGACGAAAGAGATAAGGTGCTTCCTTGGACACATTCCTAGGGAATGTCACTTGCTCACGCAGCTTGGAGAATTCAAGAACTAAAGCAATTGAATGAATCCTTTGCATCCAAGTCACCCCAGTAGAAGCTTTCAGAGGCAAGAGAAGCAGAAAAATCAAATTTTACAAAGGCCTGAATAATTTAAAAGGGATTATCTTGTGCTGTTGCGTTTTACAGTTTTTCTGTGAAAGTGAAAAATAAGTGAAAGGGGAATGGATTGATCAGATGTCAGCCAGAACAAAAGCACCTCAGGGAAGCCATAGCTCTGATCTCTGGGCTGTTATCTGGGAAGGAAGAGACTCCAGGAACTGCAGTCAGAGCCAACAATAAGAAGAGCAAACGATCAGAAGCAGCTGTTTTGGGAGCAGGCATCTGGCCCAGTGGTTAAGGCGCTGCATCCCACAGTATGGTACTTGGGTTCGATTCCCAGCCCTGGTTCTTGACTCCAGAATTCTAGCTAATGCAGACACTGAGAGGCAGTGGTAATGTAGGCTCAAGTAATTGAGTCTCTGCCACCCACCTGGGCCACCTGGATTGAGTTCCAGGCTCTTGTGTTTGCCCCCACCCCCAGCTGTTACAGGCATTTGGAGGTGTGAACCAGTAGATGAGATCTGTCTCTGTTCTCTCTCTCTCTCTTTCTCCCTCTCCCTCTCCTTCTCCCTCTCCCCTCTCTCTCTCTCTCTCTCTGCCTCTCAAATAATATTTTTTTTTCAAAAGGAGAAATTGTTCTATCTGACACAACTATTTCTTTTCCAGGAAGAAAACATTGCTAAGTGGGAAGCCAGATCCAAATTTAGGAATTTAATTAATCTTTCACTTGAAAAATACAATCAAGATACTCAGCATCTATTGTAAGAACGCCCGTTCTGCCATCCTAAGCTTTCGCACACCTGTGTGTGTAATGTATCTGGAAGGTATTCTGGAAGTTATTCCAACCATAGGATAGGCAGAATCAAACATTTCCAGGATTAACTAGTTTATCATTTTGCAGAAATCTAACTTGAGAAGCAAATGGCTCCTCCAAGGCTACACAGTGGAGAGAAAGCACCATTGCTGGAACAAGCATGCATTCTCTTCCTGTAACAGAAAGCCGTTTTCACCAGTCAAACCCGTTTTTGTGGCTTTGGAAGGTGCCTATGCAAAAGCATATTTACATATAAATTGGTAGTTGCCAGTTCTGCTATACAAAATTCCTAGACTGGGTGCCTTTTACAAGAGGCGTTTATTCTCACAGTTCTGGAGTTTGGGAATTTCAAGATCAAAGTGTCCTGGCTTGCAGACGGTTGCCTTCTTGCTCTGGTATCTTCCTCTCCTCCTTCTCCTTCTGTTTCTTCCTTCTTCTCTTTTTAAAGTTTTACTTATTTATTTGAAAGGCAGAGTAATAGAGAGACACAGAAAGAGAGATCTTCCATCTACTGGTTCACTCCCCAGATGGCTGCAACAGCAAGGCTGAGGCCAGGGCCAGGCCAGGGAGCCAGGTGTCGCTCCCCGTCTTCGTGGAGGAGCGACACAGGACCCTGCGCTGTTCTTTTGTCTGCTCGGCCCTCCCCGGGTTTGCTGCTGGTTCTTCCCGGGTTGGCTACGGTCCCTTCCACCTCCGTGGAAGGGCGGTTCCCCCTGCCACATTCCCCACTTCCTCGGGGGAGCGGCACACCACCGGCCGGCTCTCTCGGGGGCTGCACAGGTGTTCCTTCAGATAGATGTTCCCCTTAGATGTTCCTGGTGCATGTTGTCTCTCTCCTCCTTTATAGTCCTCTTCCACCAATCCCAACTCTGCTACCCACACGCCGAGTACGCTGCTCTTCTCCAATCAGGAGCAGGTCCTACAGTTTATTGGTTGAACTGGAGGCAGCTGTGTAGAAGCTGTTTCCTCCTCTCCCAGCGCCATATTGTGGGAGAGCAGATGCATAGAATAAGTCTTAATTCCAGTAACTCAGTCCAGTCCGGATTGCTCCCCACACCAGGAACTTCATTCAGGTCTCCCACTTGGGTGGCAGGAACCCAAGTACTAGAACTGTCATCTGCTGCTTCCCAGGTGCATTAACAAGGAGCTGGATCAAAAGCAGAGTAGCTGGGACTTGAACTGGCACTCTGGGGAGATCCTCGCATCATAAACAGCAACCGACTGTGCTAATGTTAGGTAGGAAGTCAGAAATGAGCTTATGTGTGTGTGACAAAGGCCTAAGAATCGACATCTACAGCGGCCGGCCCAGCATCCACATCTCAAAGTCATCCCGGTAACCTTCCAGGTGCAGCCTAGTATCTGCACTTCAAAGTCCCGCCTGGACCCTGATGACCTTCCAGGAGGTCCTGCCCCTTCTACCTGGCCTGGTGAACGTCCTTCCTCTAAGGCGGGGCGACACCAGCCAGACTTCCCCTGTCTGATAACTTCAGTGGGAAAAACTCAGAAAGGAATTTTTTTGTATTTACATCCAACAAGTCCTTTGTTCCCGGAGGAGAAGGAGGAGAGAGGGAGAGAAAAGGCAGGAAGGCAAGACCCATCCCCTTAAAAACCCCAGCCTAAATATGCACTGGGCACTCTCTCTCGGGCCCTGTCTGGAGAGGGGCCCATCCGTTCTTACGGATGTCCCTGCCCTAATAAACCTTGCTGTGTTGCTTTCCACTACTTTATCTCACACCTGAGTTCTTTTTTGCGCAAAGACAAGGACCCTTTGCTTCTCCAGTAACACTACAATGCCCACCTCTTGTCCTCTTCTTAAAAGGGCACTCATTCCATCACGAAGGCCTCATCTTTATGCATTCATCTAAGCCTGATTCTCTCCCAAAGGCCCCTCCTCCAAATACCATCACACTGTGGTTAGGGCTTCAACATAGGACTTTGTGCAGGAGTGGGAGAAGGCAGACATAATTCAGTCCATGGTAATATATATATATATATTATTTGTTACTGTTAGTCCCCACCCACCGGGAAGTACACTCCTTGAGAGCAGAGATTGGTCTGTTTTTTTTTTTTTTAATTTATTTATTTAATTTATTTACTTGAAAGGCAGAGTTGCAGAGAGAGAGACAGAGAGAGAGATCTTCCATTTGCTCATTCACTCCCCAAATGGCTATAACGGCCAGGGCTGGGCCAGGCCAAAGCCAGGAGCCAAGGGTTTCATCCAGATCTCCCATGCGGGTGTAGGGGCCCAAGTACTTGAGCCTTCATCTGCTGCTTTCCCAGGTGCATTAGCAGGGAGCTGGATGTGAAGTGGAGCAGCCTGTTTGGCACCCATATGGGAAGCTGGCATTGCAGGCGGTGGCTTAGCCTGCTGTGCCACAGCACCAGCCCCTGTTTTTTTTTTTTTTTCTTTAAGATTTATTTATTTATTTGAAAGTCAGAGTTATATAGAGAGAGGGAGAGATAAAGAGAGAGATATCTTCCATCCACTGGTTCACCCCTAAGATGGTTGCTGGGGGTGAACCAGTTTTGGTCCAGGCCAAAGCCAGGAGCCAGGAGATTCTTCTGGGTCTCCCATGTGGGCAGAAGGAGCCCAAGCACTTGGGCCATCCTTCACTGCTTTCCCAGGCAATTAGCAGGGAACTGGATCAGATGTGGAGTAGAAGGGACTTGGACCGATGCCCACATTGGATGCTGGCATCTCAGGCAGCGGCTTTACCCACTAGGCCACAGTGCCAACCTCAGGCTTAATCTGTTTTGTTTACACTGGTATCCCCCTATCTAAAACAGTGGCACATGTGGAACCACAACTATATTCAACTAATATTTGTTGAATGAATGGATTCATTGTGTGCTTATAATATACCATGCATTATTGTAAGCACTTCATGTTAACTCAGAATCCTTGTAAGGTAGATGCTATTGTTCCTTCCATTTATAAAAGAAAACTGAGATATGGAGGAGTTAAATGGTTGCTCTGAGGTTATGTGAGTCAGCATCAAATTTTGAAACAAGGCAGCCTGGCTCCTTAACCCATTTTCTCATCTGTTACACTACGCATAGAATACAATTCCGCACCCCTCGCCCGGTTCCTGGGAGGTGCCTGTGGAGGTAAACATTTGCATGAACGGAAGCATGATGTGGCCGCTGTGTTGGCTTTTTCTCCTCCTGTTCCACCATTCCTAGAAATGCTTCAGAATATCTAGCACCCTCCATTCTTGAATAGCGGAGTGCAGTTCTGGAGGGAGCGGCGCTTCCATTGCACTGCTGCCAGCCAGACCTCCACTGCGCACTTGCGTGACTGTCTCTGGTCCTGTGCTGCTAGCTTGGGGGAGGCGGTCCCTCCTACTCGGATTCTCCCCATCACAATCTTGCCCTTGGTTGATTTAATTGTCCATGCTCAGAGGCTTCCCATTGCTGTAAAAATGATGATAAGTGGCCGGCGCCACGGCTCACTAGGCTAATCCTCCTCCTAGCGGCGCCGGCACACCGGGTTCTAGTCCCAGTTGGGGCGCTGGATTCTGTCCCGGTTGCCCCTCTTCCAGGCCAGCTCTCTGCTGTGGCCAGGGAGTGCAGTGGAGGATGGCCCAGGTGCTTGGGCCCTGCACCCCATGGGAGACCAGGAAAAGCACCTGGCTCCTGGCTCCTGCCCTCGGATCAGCGCGGTGTGCCAGCTGCAGCGCGCCAGCCGCAGCAGCCATTGGAGGGTGAACCAACGGCAAAGGAAGACCTTTCTCTCTGTCTCTCTCTCTCACTGTCCACTCTGCCTGTCAAAAAATAAATAAATAAAAAAATAAAAAAAAATGATGATAAGTGAGGTTGTTGATGGAAATGGACTTAGAGGCAGGGCCAGAGGGCGCTGATGGCCTTCGGAGCTGGATCAATAGCAAAATATGACCCTGCTTTTTTTTTTTTTTTAAAGATTTATTTATTTATTTGAAAGGCAGACCTACAGAGAGCCAGAGGCAGAGAGAGAGGTTTTCCATCCACTGGTTCACTTCTCAGACGGCCGAAACAGCCAGAGCTGCACTGATCTGAAGCCAGGAGCCTCCTCTGGGTTTCCCATGCGGGTGCAAGGGCCCAAGCACCTGGTCCATCTTTTACTGCTTTCTCAGGCCAACAGAGAGCTGGATGGGAAGTGGAGCAGCCGGGACTCGAACCGGCATCCATACGGGATGCCGGCGTTGCAGGCAGCGGCTTTACCGGTTATGCTGCAGCGCTAGGCCCCCTTGCTGGGTGTCGAGATAGAATGTCATCTTGCTGGTCATTCTAGGAGAATCACACAAATTCCAAGGGCAGACGTTTTCATATATATATATATTTTTTTGACAGGCAGAGTGGACAGTGAGAGAGAGAGACAGACAGAAAGGTCTTCCTTTGCCATTGGTTCACCCTCCAATGGCAGGAGCCAGGTGCTTTTCCTGGTCTCCCATGGGGTGCAGGGCCCAAGCACTTGGGCCATCCTTCACTGCACTCCCTGGCCACAGCAGAGAGCTGGCCTGGAAGAGGGGCAACCAGGACTGAATCCGGCGCCTCGACCGGGACTAGAACCCGGTGTGCCGGCGCCACAAGGTGGAGGATTAGCCTAGAGAGCCGCGGCACCAGCCTCATATTTATATTTAAAAAATCTTACTTAACCTTGAGATGTGGACACAGAAAAGACGCTGAGACTTTGTAACTAAGAAGCACGTCTGGGACGTGAAGTCTGGGACGTGAAGGCAGGGCTGCGTGACCAGGTGTTTGCCATTTCAGTCCTTGCACAGCTTTCTCTCCAGGGTGGGCCCTGTGCGCCAAGAATGTGAGATGTAGCCCACCCCATCCAGTTCCTCTCCAGGGCAAGCAGGTGTTCTCGCTTCTAGAAAGAATGTGACAGAGCAGGAAGCATATTGTGTCATCATCATACTACAACTTGAGCAAAACTTAAAATCTACCAATGGGCCAAAGTCATTTTTAAAAACCTTTATTTTATTTATTTAAAAGGGAGACTTACAATGAGAGAGGGAGAGACAAAGACAGAAAGAAAGAGATATTCCATCCACTGGTTCACTTCCCAAATGGCTATAGTGGCTGGGGCTGGGCTAGGTCAAAGTCAGGAGCCTAAAACTCCATCCAAGTCTCCCACATAGGTGGCAGAGACTCAAGACTTGGGCTATCTTTTTTTTTTTTTTTTTTTTTTTTTTTTAAGATTTGTTTATTTATTTGAATGGCAGAGTTGCAGAGAGGCAGAGGCAGAGAGAGAAAGAGAGAGGTCTTTCATCTGTTGGTTCACTCCCCAGATGGCCACAATGGCCAGAGCTGTGCAGATCTGAAATCAGGAGCAAGGGGCTTCCTCCAGGCCTTCCATGTGGGTGCAGGGAGACCCAGGGGAAGCTCCTGGCTTCAGATCGGCGCAGCTCCGGTTTTTGCGGCCAATTGGAGAGTGAACCATCGAATGAAAGACCTCTCTCTTTCTGCCTTTCCTCTGTGTAACTCTGACTTTCAAATAAATAAAATAAAATTTTAAAAAAGTGGAGCAGCTGGGGCTCAGACTAGCACCCACATGGGATGCCAGCACTTCAGGCAGTGGCTTTACTCACTACTCCACAGTGCTGGCCCTCACTTGGGCCATTTTCCCTTGATCTCCCAGGTACAATAGCAGGGAGCTGGATTGGAAGTGAAGCAGTTGGGACTGGAACCATTGCCCATATGGGATGCTGGCATCGCAGGTGGTGGTTTAACCCACTGTGCTACAATGCTGCCCATCCTCCCCAAATCATATTTATATTATGATTGAAGTATGCTCTCCTTTCTTTTTTTATAGCTTTATTAAAATAATCTATATACCATAAGGTCCACACATTTAAAGCACATAACTCAATGGTTTTTAGTTTATTTACAAAGTAATGTAAGCATCACCAAAATCTAATTTAGAACATTTTCACCAACTCCCGAAGAAACCATGGACTCATTGTCAATTACTGCACAATCACGGCTGCCCCAGCCCCAGATAACACTCATCTACTTTCTGTCCCTAGATACGTCTCTTTCAGGCATTTCTTATAAATGGCTTCATGCGTTATATGGTCTTTCGTGCCTGGTTTCTTCAGCTTAGTGTGCTGTCTTGAGTCCCATCCTTGTCATGCCATGTGTCTGTACTTGAGCCAGAGCTTGTTTCCTGGTGAATCAGCTTCCACCTGTGACAAGGGCCACATCGAACAGTGATGTACACCCAGACCTTGCATTCCTTTCCTGGCCACTGTCAGTAGAAAGCCCGGAACTCCTTGGAAGGAAAAGCTGTGGCTCTGTGGATGACAGGCAGGCATCGAGGCTGGGACCGGTGGCACTAGGTCCGCAGACTGTTTGCTTTTGTTCTTGTGTTGAGTATAGATTTTAGACGAAAGGCTTTTTACTCAAAAGCTGCTCTTCACTGAGAACCATCTGAAGCCTTATTGCACCCTCTGCAGAAGTTGCTGCAACCAGAAAGCTTGAGTGTGCTGCCACCTGCTGTCCTCAAGCTGGAAAAGGAGCCTTGTTGGGAACGTGGTTGAATAAGGTGTGAGATCTGATTCTCTCTCTTTTTTTTTTTTTTTTTTTTTTTTTTGACAGGCAGAGTGGACAGTGAGAGAGAGAGACAGAGAGAAAGGTCCTCCTTTGCCGTTGGTTCACCCTCCAATGGCCGCCGCGGCCGGCGCACCGCGCTGATCTGATGGCAAGAGCCAGGTGCTTATCCTGGTCTCCCATGCAGGTGCAGGGCCCAAGTACTTGGGCCATCCTCCACTGCACTCCCTGGACACAGCAGAGAACTGGCCTGGAAGAGGGGCAACCGGGACAGAATCCAGTGCCCCGACTGGGACTAGAACCCGCAGGCAGAGGATTAGCCTAGTGAGCCACGGCGCCGGCCTGAGATCCGATTCTAAGGTTTCTTCCCAATATGCTTGTATATGTAGGTCTTTTTTTTTTTTTTTCAGTTTATTTATTTAAGAAGCAGGGAAACAAAGGAAGACAAGACAGGAAGACAAGAGAAAGAGAGAGAGAGAATTTGGATCCCCTTGTTCACTCCCCAGGTACCTGTAATCACTTGGGCTAGGATGGGGCCAAAGCTGGGAGCCAGAAATGCAGTCAGTTCACCCTGCCAGCACTCTGGAGAACAGGGAGAGAGGATTAAGACGGTGGCTGAAGTCTGCAGATGAGCTTCCCGGGTTGTATATTACCTGTGCTATATGCCCACGGGATTCTTCTGGGGCCTGAGGTCAGATTTTTCATCAGATTCTCAAAGGGGTTCTGTGGCCCACATGGAGGGCAACCATTTAGGTGCCCAACACAGTCATGTGCCATGTGTCAGTACTCTAACCAGAGCTTGTGAGTGATGATGAGAACATGAACCAAAGCCATGGGTGGTGTGGCCAGGTGTAACTGGCATGGCCTGATTGGTGTCCCAGCTGTACCATCAGCTGATAAGCACGAGACAGAGTAGCAGTAAGCCTGGAGCCAAGTTTAATGAGGAGAACACACAGCTGACAGACTAGGTGGGCATCTCGGTAAAGAACTGAGAGCCCAGTGTACTGTAGACTGGAGATTTTTGTAGATACGGAGATGGGCCCACTGTTTGTCTTTTCCCTCCCTCTGCTGGGATATTGCTGGGTGCAGGAATTTCCGGGTGTGGAATTTGTGAAATTCCTCGCAGTTGTAATAGTCCCCATGGTGTAGGGTGGGGAAGTTTCCCCTAAGTTGCCCCAGGAGAGGGCCAGCTAACAAGGTTATTGGATTTGGTAAGACTTGGAAATGCTGGTCTGCTACTACATTTCTTCCCTCATTCAACCACACAAAAATCCCCATTTGTCTCCTTCGGCCCCTCTCGCACACAAAGGCTAATGTTTGATCTTGCTGCCTAACACAGTGGAGCCTTCTCTGCCTTCCGTCTACACTGCCACAGCTGCTGTAGGGTGGGGACCCTTTGAGGACAACATCAGGTGGGATCCTTGCCAGCGTGAGCCACCCATTGTCGCCAAAGGTGTCTTCAATAGCAGAAGCCTCTCCTTCTAATTCCTCCCGGGCAGTTAAGGGATCGGTCCCTCATTTTAGTATTTAATCTAATCCCTTGGCTGAAACTAACAATCTCAGTCTGCCGTCACTTTGGTTGCTGGTTACCACCGGAATACCATGTGCATTAAGATAAGGCCTGCACTGCTTTGTTGCTAAATGAACAAATAAGATAAAAGGTTCCAGGCAGCCATGTATAAACACTTCAGCAAATAACACATCGTGGGTGTGAAGAGTCTCTCTTCTCAGTAAATGAGAAGCCGAAGCAGACAGGCTGTTACCAAGTCCACCTGAGCCAGCTTACACTTGACTGCGGGCAGGCCCAGGATTCTAAAGCCAGCTTTCGGGGGGGCTCTTTAGAGCCAGTGTGGACCCCTTGCTTAGGGGAATTCTCTGGCTTCCTGGTTTGAGATTGTTTTATAATTCAATTCAGTTTTGGTTTGCTTCTTGCAGGGCCAGAGGGCAGCTACTAAAAATGGGCCCTGGCTCTCCCTCCATTGGTTGGTTCAAGCATGTAGTCCATTTCAGCTGCAAGCAGGCTGGGACGAGGTGCGGGAGTGAGGGGTTGACCGGATCTCGGGGAGCAAGGAGAGGCTGGCATTAGCGATTGCTACTCCAGTTACGATTGCATCATAAGTAGATTCAGGAAGTGACAGGAAATTGAGGGTCAAGTACCTCCTGGAGAATCCTAAGGCAGTGTCTCCTAACCGGTGGCTGATTGGTGACCCCTGCCAGGCCTCCCAAGTTCTACCAGTGGTTTTGCAGCAGGCAAAGCGGAATGGGGGGCTGCTTCATTTTAACAAACTCTGTGAAAGCAAATCAGCACAGAAGATTCAACTATCAAGCCTTTTTTCTTAGTATAACAAGAGTAAAATTTTTAATGCATACCTTAATATGCAAATCCCAAACCAAACATTGTAGATCATGTCTTTTTAAGATTCATTTGTTGACTGATCAGCCCTTTTTGTGCAATTAATTTAAAGGAAATTAAGAGGTACGCATCATTTGTTGAATGAGGAAAAGCAGAAAATGAGCATAATGGTCTAGTAAAGTATTATAGTCAAATGAACATTATAACACACCCCTCAATCCTGTGCTGAGTTAAGGAAAATATTTTTTTTTTTTTTTAGATTTACTTATTTATCTGAAGGTCAGAATTACACACAGAGAGAAGAGAGGCAGAGAGAGAGGTCTTCCACCCGATGGTCTACTCCACAATTGACTGCAACGACCGGAGCTGCGCCGATCCGAAGCCAGGAGCCAGGAGCCTCTTCTGGATCTCCCATGCGAGTGCAGGGTCCCAAGGACTTGGGCCATCCTCCACTGCTATCCCAGGCCATAGCAGAGAGCTGGATCAAAAGAGGAGCAGCTGAGACTAGAACAAGCGCCCATATGGGATGCTGGCACTTCAGGCCAGGGCATTAACCCACTGCGCCACAGCGCCAGCCCCAAAAATCTCTGTATTTAAAATCATGTTATTGGGGCTGCATTGTGGTGTAGTGGGTTAAACCACACCTGCAATGCCAGCATCCCAAATGGGTGCCGGTTCATGTCCCAGCTGCTCCACTTCTGACCCAGCTCCCTGTTGATGAACCTGGGAAAGCAGCAGAGGATGGCCCAGGTGCTTAGGCCCCTGCACCCACATGGGATACCTGCATAAAGTTCTGGGCTCCTGGCTTCAGATCGGTCAACTGGGGAGTAAACCAGCAGATGGAAGACCTCTCTCTCTCTGCCTCTCCTATGTAGTATAATAGAATAAATAAATAAAGTCATGTTATTGTATACTTTGTATTGTAGCAGTTATTATTCTTTTTTCACCATCTAGATGCTTGATACACTAACTCTGTGTCTGGGACTCTGTTTTTTTTTTTTTTTTTTTTTTTTTTTTTTTTTTTTTAAGATTTATTTTATTTATTTGAAAGAGTTACAGAGAGAGGTAGAGAGAGGTCTTGCATCCGCTGGTTCACTCCCCAGATGGCTACAACTGCTGGAGCTACGCCGATCCAAAGCCAGGAGCCAGGAGCCAGGAGCTTCTTCTGGGTCTCCCACGTGGGCCATCTTCTACTGCTTTTCCAGGCCATAGCAGAGAGCTGGATGGAAAGTGGAGCAGCCGGGACTCGAACCAACGCCCATATGGGATGCCGGTGCTTCAGGCCAAGGCTTTAACCCGCTATGCGACAGCACTGACCCCGTCTGGGACTCTTCCATCTGGTGAGTCTGCCTCTCAAAACAGAGGCCAGAGTTTTCCAGCACCCTTGAAGCAGGTGTGCAGACACGAGGCGCAGACTCATTCGATCAGTGCTCCTGACCGCACAATGCAGCGTAGAAGACAATATCCTGAAGTCATTCAGACGAGAGCCCAGTGGCAGCAGAGAGACAGACAACTTCCACAAGGAGGCAAAGCAGGGGCTGGGCACAGTGGGCCTGCCCTGCGCGAGGCCTGCACCCCGTGATGCAGGGACAGCGGGAACTGCAGCGTGTGTTGGCAGCACGGCCTTGAGCATGGTGTTCTGGTTCTCTCTCCCAGAGATTGTATGAATGGACTAATATCCTTTAATACAGGGGTCTTTAAACATTTTTATGTATGTAATCCCAAAGCAAATTTAATGAAGCCGGTTTTCGAAAGGGCCCGAGTCGTTACACACCAGACTGCACTGGGGGAACATTCTGTTCTAGGTAAGAAAATGTTCTGCTGTGAGTGTGGTGTAATCTGCCTTGTGGAACTAAGCAGGGGGAGGGGGAGAAAGTACTCAGCTGAAAGTATTCAGTCTGGTGCTTAGAAAGGGCGCAGTAATCGTTATTGTAGGTGATTGCTTACAGGTGAATTTCACCCTATATCCCCATAAATTAATCTAAATCTAATAAGTGCATCACGTGAATGATTAAGGCAGCTGAGTAGCGTTTGCCAAGGAACAGCAGGGCCGTGCGCTCAGGTTAAAGCTGAATGCAGTTTTACACTAATCGTCTTTCAGCCAAAATTGATTGAAAACGTTTCTTCCACGTGTCTGAACGAATGATTAAGGAAATAGAAAATGCCACTACTTATTTTTTGACAGGCAGAGTGGACAGTGAGAGAGAGAGAGACAGAGAGAAAGGTCTTCCCTTGCCATTGGTTCACCCTCCAATGGCCGCTGTGGCCGGCGCACCGCGCTGATCCGAAGCCAGGAGCCAGGTGCTTCTCCTGGTCTCCCATGTGGGTGCAGGGCCCAAGCACTTGGGCCAACCTCCACTGCCCTCGCTGGCCACAGCAGAGAGCTGGCCTGGAAGAGGAGCAACTGGGACAGAATCTGGCGCCCCGACCAGGACTAGAACCCGGTGTGCTGGCGCCGCAGGCAGAGCATTAGCCTAGTGAGCCATGGCGCCAGCCAACCACTACTTACTTTTGATATCTTCCCCTAACTTGAAGATACAGTGTTTGTCCGTTGGATATAAATGTGGGACATTTCATTTTTTTCTTAAAAAAAACGCAAACTAACTGCTTGTGACTGTGGATGACTTTGTTCTTTGGTTCTTATGTTTTTAAGTTTCCTATAATGCACTTACTAGCTTGGAGAAAATAAAGGTTAACTTAAAAAAATGAAAATAAAATAATGCAAAATAGTCAACTGAGACATAGAGGAGTACCAGTGAAGTTTTACAAATGTAACACATTTTCAGAAATGTCTACTATTTGAATTCTAAGATGAATAGAAAGAGAAGAGGGAGGGAGGGAAGCGTGCATTTCACCCAGCAGTTAAGACATCCGCAGCCCGCGTTGGCGCGCTTGGGTCAGATTCTCAGTTCTGGCTCCTGACGCAGGCTTCCCACCAATGCAAACCCCGACAAGCAGCTGTGACGGCTCACGTAATTGAGTTCAGCCCAACCACATGGGACACCGGCCTGAGCCTGGCCCCAGCCCAGCTACGGTGAGCATCTGGGGGCCAAACCAGCAATAGGATCTTTCTCTCTTTTATCTATCAAATTAAAAAATTTTTTTTCAATTTAATTTTATTTATTTTAAGAAGTAAGGGAGAGGGGAAAAGAAGGTGGATAAAGCGCAGGATTTTGCCATGAGTTTGCCTGGATGAAATGAGCACGGGTAAGGTCAATATTTTTGCTGACTTTCTCTGCTTTGCTCGTTTCATCCCGGGGCAGGGGGTGCTGAGGCACAGAGCAGTAAGCTGCCACCTGGGACATTCGCATCTCACATCAGAGTGCCGGGGACTAAGTGCCAGCACTGCTTCTCACCCAGTGTCTTGCTAGTGTGCATTCTGGGAGACACCAATGATGTCTCAGATACTAGGACCCCTGCCACCCATGTGGCAGACCCAGACTGAGTTCAGGTTCCTACCTTCGGCCTGGCCCAATCCCAGCTGTTGCGGGCATTTGGAAAGTGGACCAGTGGATGGATGGATGAGCTCTCTTTCTCTTTGTCACATTGCCTTCCAAATAAATGAAAACAAAATAAACTTTAAAAATAATCAGGGAATGGAAGAGGCAGGACCATTATACAAAATTTCCACCTCACTCTTGCGTATACATGAATTCGGGACATCCAGATACTTTGTTTCTATACTATGCTTCACCCTTATGGGAAATATGGGGAAGAGAGAAAAAGACGCACAGCCCTAGTGTAGGAATATGATATCTTAGATAAAGGAGGCTTTCCTAACTACAATAAATGGAGTTGTCCCATTATCATTCTAGAAGTTATTACATCTCAGTGCCCCATAACTAAAATCACAAAGGGCTAAAGATTGCTATTCATTCATTCATTGTTAACAAAATGAAGAATGGCAATTGTGAAAGGGGAGGTGAAAACAGACAGTATGACACCTTGACCTCAGACATGCAAAATGACATTAATTTTAAGAAAGAGTACTTTGGAACTTGGGAGATTGGAAACTGACTTTTAAAAATCTAAGACATGGTGCCAGTGCTATGGCATAGCAGGTAAAGCTGCCACCTGCAGTGTCAACGTCCCATATGGGCACTGGTTCGAGACCCAGCTGCTCCACTTCTGATCCAGCTCTCTGTAATGGCCTGGGAAAACAGCAGAAGATGGCCCAAGTCCTTGTGCCCCTGCACCCAAGTGGGAGACCTGGAAGAGGCTCCTGGCTCCTGGTTTCAGATCCGACCCACTTGAGCCGTTGCAGCCATTGGGGAGTGAACCAGCGAATGGAAGTCCTCTCTCTCTCTCTCTCTCTCTCTCTCTCCAACTCTGCCTTTCAAATCAATAAATAAATCTTTTTTAAAAAATCCAACATGGAACTTATTTTCCAAAACTGGAAACGGCAACCTCCGGGCATGCAACCGGACATCCTTATATGAACTGTGTACTTTCGGGCACTGATGTGGGTCCTCTAAGCACTGTTTCCACCATTCCTAGAACATAAGCTGGTCCTCCACATGAGAGCTTGGAGCTCTTCACTATGGGGCTTGGAGCACTGGCTGTGAAACCTAGGCCTCTAAGCAGGAAAACTTGCAACCCTTCAAACTTGCTCCTTCAAACATAGAGCATAGGGACTCTGACTTTCCAGACATGAACTCTCTCTCCAGGGTAAATCCTGGCTCTCCAGTCATAACATGACGTTTCGGTGTAGAACCTGGGCTTCTATGAGTGGGTCCTGGACCCCTTAGCAGACAATCAGGCCTTCCAAGTAAGCCACGAGTTACTACCTTGGTGAAGACTTCCTGTCCAAGCTTGGATCATGATCTTCTGTGGTAGACTGGAATCACAAGTCATGTCACCTTGCCCCACCATGTATAGAACCTGGCCATGCTCGGGACTGGAATGTACCATTCTGAGTATGGAATCTGTACTTCTAGGGGTCAAATACGGTATTGGACTCATGCAGCCTGATCCATAGATGCATAACATGGCTCTCCATATTGGGAACTCGGCCATCTATGGATAAAACCTGAATTTCTCAGTGTGGAGATGAAGCTCTTCAGGCACTGCCTTGACTCTGTTCATAAAACTCTGCCTCTTAGCCTGGGATCTGGCAATGTCCAGGCATGGATGCTGGCCCGACAAGCAAGGAATCTGGCACTGCAGGTCGAATCTCTCTCTCCAACCACGAGATTTGAACTTTCAGGAACGAAATGGCAGTCTCCCAGTACGGGCCATGTCTTAACAAGTGGTACAGGGGAGCTTCTCCAATCCTGGAAGCTGGCTGTGCCAGCATGGACTTTCCCACACTATTCAGTATTCCAGGTGAGAAATCTGCCCTTACAGGAATATTATTGGGGCCTCCACATGAGATTTATCACTATATGCATGAAATATGACATTCCATGTATGAACTCTCCGAGATTTGTACCCAGCCCTCTAAAGCTTGAAAATTGGCACCCCATGTATAAACTTTCTTTTAAGATTTATTTATTTAATTGAAAGGCAGAGTTACAGAGGGGCAGAGGCAGAGGGAGCAAGAACGAGAGAGAGAGAAAGTTTTCCATCTGCTGGTTCACCCCCCAAATGGTCACAACGGCTGGAGCTGGGCTGAATTGAAGCCAGGAGCATCTTCCAGGTCTTCCACGTGGGTGCAGGGGCCCAAGGACTTGGGCCATCTTCTGTTCTCCCAGGCCATAGCAGAGAGGTGGATCGGAAGTGGAGCAGCCAGAACTGGAACCAGTGCCCATATGGGAGGCCAGCACTGCAGGCGATAGCTTTACATGCTAAGCCACAGCCCCCCCCCCCCCCATGTATAAACTTTCCGTCTCCACATATGGAATACATCCCTGCAGGTGTGGGATTTGTCATTTCACACATGAAGCCTGGAATTCACTCATAGGGATTTGCTCATTAAGGCTCCATTGTCTTTATGTAGTTACAAACTGGTCTCCCAGGGATGGCACCCAGTGTGCCATGCGTGCTGTCTCAATCTCCAGGCACTGAACCTGGAACACATGAAACCTGTACCCCTCCACTTAGGAAATCTGGACTTCCAGGCTTTGACTTAGCTCTCGTAGGTGTGCACAGCACCCTTAAAGCATAATCTAAATCTCTGTTTGAAACGTGGCCCTGTAGACATGCACTTGGCCTTCCGAGTATGGAAGCTGACTTCCGGTCTTGGGAAGTGCCTCTGGAGGTGAATCCTTCCTCCCCAGTCACAGAACCTGGCTTTCTAGTTGTGGGATCTGGGCTTCTGTACATAGACTTCGGTTCTCTGAGTATGAAATTAGACCTCCAAGCCTTCCAGACATGACGTGGGTGACATCTCTCCCTTCAAGCTCGGAACATGAATTTCTGGGGATGAGACCAGAACCTCCTGGAATGTCTATTAACCCACAAGTATGAAAATTTAGGCTCAGGGTCAAGAGACTTTTCCAAGGTTAAACATTGGTTTTCTAAGAATCCAGGACTGGATCCAGGTCTCCTGATGCCCAGCCGGTGCTCCCTGTACCCGACTACTGTCCTGCTTATCTTGCCTTGATCCCCAGGAGTACAGAAAAAAAGAACCAGATGGGAGTTAGACACCCAAAGTCTGAAGTCTGCTGACAGCTCTGCCTACTGCCTCTGCCCTTGGACAGAGACCCCAACCACACCTCACCGCCCCCACTTCGTGCAAAGAGGTAGTCCTACAACGTGGTCGCAGAGACCGTACCAGCCCTGCTGTTCTGTTCGCTGCCCCTGTTTTCTGCTTCTCTATTAAGGGCCTCTTTCAGTCTGGACCAAATAAGGCCGTCTGAGCAAGGAGCCCAGAAGATTGGCTTTGACCCTGCCTTGACCCTTCCTCCCTCCTGTGGTTTCCTCCTTTCTTTCAGCTGTTTCCCAAGGAAGAGGTTTTTTTTATTGGGTTGACATTTCCCATTCAATGCAGAAAATTAAACACCATTTTAAAAGATCCTGACTTTAGAGGTTAGCTTTGCCGCTGCCCGGGGCGTCTCACGATCCTTCTCTGTTCGAAGGACTGCTCTTGTTCTAGGTTTTACAGCTCTTGTCTTGGCTTCTTCTTTCTGTTTGGGTGTGGTTGGATGCCCAGGGGACTCAGGTTTGGTTGGTGCCTGGGTCCAGGGAGGGAAGGATATTGGGGCCGGGAGACTAACCCAGCCCTGGCTGTTGCAGCCATCTAGGGAGTGAGCCACTGGAGTTCTGTCTATCTCTCTGCCTCTCAAATAAATACGATTAATAAATACAACTTACAGAAAGTAAGAAATGCACAGTCATGGGGCCAGCATTGTGGTGACAGTGGATTAAGCTGCCACCTACAATTCTGGCATCACATATGGCAGCCGATTTAAGTCCCGGCTGCTCTGTGTCCAGTCCCGCTCCCTGCTAATGTGCCTGGGCCTGCAGTGGAAGATGTCTCTGGTTCTTGGCCCCTGCCGCCCAAGTGGGAGACTTAAGTGGGGTTCCTGGCGTCTGGCTGCAGCCTGGTCCAGCCCTGGCCATTTTGGCATTTTACTTCCTTGGAAAGCGAACCAGCAGATGAAAGATCTCTCTCTCTCTTTCTCTCTCTCTCTCTCTAACTCTGCCTTTCAAATAAATCCATACTTCTTTAAAAAAAAAAAAAAAGCCATGTAAAGTCTTTAGGGCATCTCCCATCCTTTTGCCCTGGGGGAATCACTTTAACTTTGAACTTCATATACCTGGAAGTTAGCTTCTTGTGCTTTTTCTTGCTTCGTTGATTGTAGATCTTCTCTACTTACTTCCAGTACCGGTAGGTGAGTGTTTCACACACTTAAAAGTCCCAGGTTCTCTCCTCCATCTTCCTAATCTAGCGATTAGGCTTTCATAGCCCTGAAATGCTGTTGCGCCCAGAACGTGTGGAATACCATGATCACGTTTCTTTTCTTCTCTCACTTCTCTGCACTCTGAGTTTCTACATTTCTTTCTTTGGCCTCATACGGTTTGCCTTGACCTTGCCTTAAGGAGCCATCCCCAAGGCAGGCAGTGCACTGTGGACTCACGGGATTGCGGCCAGGGGCTGGTGTCCAGTCCTATGACCTCATTCCCAAACCTCCAGCCCCTTCCCTATTCTTTTTGGCACCTTTCTTCCTTAGGGAGTTATCCCCAAGGGAGGCAGTGTGCTGGCTACTTGATGGGACAGTGAGCAGGACCCTGGGCATCCAAATGGAAGATCTCAATCTCTAAGCCCGAGCCAGTCCCGGTCCTCCCCTAGCCTGTTTCCCTGACTACAGAACGGCCATGCCCTTCCTCCTCCCTCTGCACGCAGTCTAGGACAAGCTGCGAGTTCTTCACCATGCCAGCTCTCACGAGCAATGTTAATGTATTCGTTAGAAGAATTTCAGTTCAGCGCAAATGGCTCTACACATATTTTTCAGTGACAAGGAGTTCTGTGTGCTTAGGAGGCAGCCCCTCACTGTCCTTGCCCCAGGGGTCAGCACCTGCTTGCTCAGGCCTGGGTTTCCCCACAGATGGTCCCTGATGCTGCTGTCCTCCCAGCTCAGGGCTCTGGTCACTTCCAACTCTCCATCTGGGCAACAGATTAAAAATCTCCATACAATGCAAAGGGCCATGCACCTGGACTCCCTGCTGGGGCCCGCAGGGCCTGGCTCTGGACTTCCCTGCCTGGCTGACAGCCCTTGGAACCTCCTGCTCCTCTAGCAAGGTCCTGTAAAGCCGGCCCCTCCCTAGAACAGCCCCAAGCCCAGTCCACACAGAGAAAAGGTGGAGGTGTTAAACTCACGAATGTAACTTAATAGCTGGTAAATCTGTGCGAGCCCAGCCACCCTGCCCCTGTGTGACTGGCATTCCCGTCCTTCTCCTGTCCCCGTGGTTACAGATGCACACAGTGTCCCCCATGCAGTACCCCCCAGCCCTTCTCAGCAACCCCCCAGGCTCGAGGTCTCATGACCTCCCAATACACACACACACACACACCCCGCTCCCAGGTTCCTGGTCTTTGGTGAAGAACCTGGGCTTAGAGGCTTGTGATCTCTTCTCTACACACCAGCCATATAAAAATTTTTTAAAGATTTATTTATTTGTTTTGAAAGTCAGAGTTAGAGAGAGAGAGAGATTCCATCCACTCCCCAGATTGCCACAATGTGCCACAATGGCCAGGGCTGGGCTACGCTAAAGCCAGGAGCCAGGAGCTTCTTCCAGGTCTCCCACATGGGTGCAGATGCTGCTTATTCTGGGCCATCAGCAGGGAGCGCGACTGGAAGTGGTGCAACCGGGACACAAACCGGCACCCATTAAGCGGTGACAGTGGCTTTACCTGCTACACCACAATACCGGTCACCCCAATGGTTTAAAAATAAAAACATAAAACTGAAGCTAAAAATGCTCATTTCTTGGGCAGGCGCTTGCACAATGGTTAAGGTGCCATTTGGGACACCCACGTCCCATATTTGTTTGAGACAGGGCTCTGCTTCCAACCCGTTTCCTGCTGACGAGCACCTTGGGAGGCAGCAGGTGGCGGCTCCAGTCCTCGGGCCCCTGACACCCATGTGGGAGACCTGGAAGCAGTGTTTGGCTCTTGACTTCAGCTTGGCCCAGCCTGGCTGTTGCAGGCATTTAAGGGAGTGAACCAATAGATGGAAGATCTCTCTGTTGTTCTGCCTTAAAAAAAAAACACCTCAGTTGTTTTTTTTTTTTAAAGAAGACCTATTTATTCAGCGGAAAAGCAAACTTCGGTTCACTCCCATGGCCTATGAGGCCCTCCACGACGTGGCCCCGCTTCCCCACGCACTGACCGGCAGGCTTCCCCACTGGGTCTTCTGTCCTCCAGGAACGTGGCCACCCCACAGGCCTGGTACCACTCCCCTTTCCTGGAGTGCCTCCCTCTGCACGCTCAGCCCGGCTGGCTCCTCCCTCTCCCAGTGTCAGCTCCCATGTCCTCTTAGAGACTCCCCTACTCGCTTCTCTGCCCGGGGCAGCTCCCCACGCCTGCTCTTTCTCTCTCCCATGCCCAAGCTCCCTTTTTCTCCAGGGCTCTTGTCATGATTTTTTTTTTATTGCATATACTTCTTTGTTACCTGTTAGTTAGGCTTCCGTTTAAATTAAACTCGCCGAGGGAGAGCCATGGCAACCACAGCCCCCCAGCCTCTGGCAGAGTGCACGGCACACACTGGAGTTGGGGGCCGAATGGATGAATGTCAGGAAATGAATTCAGGTCGCTTCCTGAATGTGGGGACGGCAGCACCTGTCAAAGCTGTGCACTCAAACTTGGCGGCATGTTAGAGTCACCTGGGGAGGTTCAACCGTCCCCATAGCGACTAAATCCGAACCTCTGCAGGGGAGACTCAAGCGGCATAGCTAAAAGAAAATCCTCAGTTGATTCCGGTGTGCAACTAGGAACCCAGCATTTTAGAGCAGTGGCTCTTAAATGTGTGTCGTCCCTGGGCCAGCAGTGTCAGCACCAAGGAGGGAGGGGAAAGAAGCGGGCAGCAGTGCCGGTGGTGGTCTCGTTAGAAACGCGAATTCTTGGAGCCAGCGGTTAAGCAGGCATCCCCTATCAGAGCACCAGGCGAGCCCCAGCTGTTCCACTTCCGATTCAGCTCCCTGCTAATGTGCCTGGAAGACAGCAGAAGATGGCCCAAGTACGTGGGCCCTGCCACCCTCATGGGAGACCTGGATGGAGCTCCTGGCTCCTGGCTTCAGTCTGGCCCAGTCCGGGATGTTGTGGCTATTTGGGGAGTGAACCAGCAAATGGAAGATCTCTTTTTCTCTGTCTCTCCCTCTCCCTCTGTCACTCTGCCTTTCAAATAAATAAGATAAATATTTTTTTTAAAAAAGCAAATTCTTGAGGCAGGCATTTGGCCTAGCAGTTGAGATGCCTATATGCCATATTGGAGTGCCTGGGTTGGAGTGCTGGCTCCACTCTTGGTTCCAGCTTCCTGCTCACGTGCACCCAGGGAGGCAGCAGGTGATGGTCCAGGTAGGTGGATCCCTGTCACCTTATGGAAGACCTGGATGGAGTTGTTGGCCCAGCCTTGGCTAGTTCTGGCATCTGGGGTGTGAACCAATGGATGGGAGATCTTTATCTGTCTCTTTTTGCCTCTCAAATGAAATAAATAAATAAAAATTAAAGAAAGAATGAAAGTAAGAAACTTACTGGGTCCTACCCAGATCTACTGTACTGAACTCTAGGGTGGGACCCAGGGCTTTACGCATGGGTTGTACTGTATCCGCTGGCTTCCCCTGCTCACCTTTTGTTGGCATCAACGATAGGAAAATAGGATGCTGTTTAGCAGGATAAGAAGCATCCGATTTGGGCGCGTGGTGGGGGGCTGTCCTAGTTTTATTGAAAGTCCAACACCCTAAGAAACCCCCCAGGCCCAACAAGAGAGTCCCTTACTCTTCAGAACCCTTCAACTCAGGTAGCAGATCTACCAGACAGGCTGAACAAAGTGTGATAAGAGCTTTAGTGGGTGTAAACATTAATTCTATCCACCATCTTTGCGATAGCTCCCTAAGACCTGTGGATAGAGCTGTGGCCATCAGAGATACCTGGTCGCCATGGCTCCCCCTTCAGATCTGCATAAAGCAAACACTGCTGAGCCTGGGAGAGTCCCTGCTCACCCAGCGCTATACGGGAAAGCTTGGTTTTGTTTGTCAAAGGAGGGCCCGAAGGCAGTAAAAGTCCATTCTTAGACACCCCCGATACCATCTTCCTGGTCACAAAAATAGCTTGGAAGAAAGTGAAAATAGAACTTTCTATGCAGGTCTTTTACAAGCAACAGAGTGATGACACCACTCACAGGCAGCAAAGGCCTCAGCTGAGGGCAGCAGGCACTTTTTTTTTTTCCCCTGCAAATATATTTACTTTCAAATTTTCCGGTGAACTGGGTGTGCATGCTGTAAAAAAAAAAAAAAAAAAAAAAAAAAAAAAAAAAAAAAGCTCAGAAATTTGGGCTTCAGATTAAAATTGCGAACCTGTATGACCTCTACTCTCTTTTCTCCCCAAGCAGTTTATAAATGAATTCAAAACCTAAATGCCCAAGGAAGCCCAAGGAAGAATCCAAGTGTTTTCTAAGTTACAGATTGGTTTCCAGAGTGAGGTAAGCCAAGGTCGTTTGGAGGTTGTGACCAAGAGGGAAGATGGTGACCCTCCTGTTTCTCTGCCGCCACAGTCACTTAGCTGTGACCACTTAAACACATACGCAGGTTCAACCTGGCCCAGAGCTGGCCCCTACCCTGCTTCAGGCAGGGAAATGTGAGAACATTCCATTCAGCATCAGGCCAGCTGGACCCCAAGGTTGGACAACCTTTATAAAGCGTCGGTTAGGTGCAGGCCCCACGTTGGCGGTGGCAGGTCCCAGGTCTGATGCCGTTCTCACCGGAGCTCTGGGAGGGGCGCCCAGCTAGTGGGAGCACTGCCATCGGAAGCTGAGCCTCAGAGGAACTGACTGCCTGGATCGCATATCTAGCATTCAGCAAAAGCAGGGTTGGAATCTGGTGTCCTGACTTCAAGTTCAGTGCTGATTCACAGAAACCAGGCCCTTGGCGAGTTCATGGTCACCACCATCGCTACTGTCTCCTCCACTCCTGTTAACCCCTCTGTAATTACCAGTACCATTATAATCACCACATTAATACTTGATTTGTACCAGGCTCAGTCCTAAGTCCTGTTCATGGACAATCTCTCTGATCCTTTCTTTTTTTTTTTTAAGTTTTATTTTATTTATTTGAAAGACAGAGTTATAGAGAGAGGTAGAGACAGAGAGAGAGGTCTTCCATCTGCTGGTTCACTCCCCAGATGACCACAACAGCCAGAGCTGAGCTGATCTGAAGCCAGGAGCCAGGAGCTTCCTCTGGGTCTCCCACATATGTGCAGGGGCCCAAGGACTTGGGCCATCTTCCACTGCTTTCACAGGCCATAGCAGAGAACTGGATCAGAAGTGGAGCAGCCAAGTCTTGAATCAGTGCTCATATGAGATGCAGATGCTGCAGTCTGGGGCTTTAACCTGCTGCACCACAACGCTGGCCCCCCGATCCCTTTCACTAGCTCCTCTGAATAGCCTCCTCTTGTAGGGGTCTGCACTGAGACCCAGAGAGACTGAGTCACATGTTCTGTCCCTAGCTGAGCTGTGAGCCCCGGTCCACTGGCTGTAGAGGCTGGCCTCTGGGATCCCTGTAATGTCGGGGTTTCCTCTTGAATTGCAAGATCTGGGTCTCCTCCTTGTCCCTCAGACTTGAGTTTCTATGGTGATGAAATTCCTGGAATTAGGGTCCTGCCTTGCTTCTCCCATTTCCCTTGGGCACTGTCTTGTCTTTGAATTAGATCCCTGCCACCCCCACCCCCGACCCCAGCCCCTGGTGGTAACCACCCCTTCCCTAGGGGCCTGTGAGCTAAGCCACTGTCTGTGGCTGCCAGATCCCTTTCTCCAGACGGCCACCTCCCAGGTACAATCTCTCCAGGTCTAACCCCTTCCAGTGGGCTCCCTGGGAAGTAACCCCCCCCCCCACCTGACAGCCAACCCGAGTTACAGCCACTGTCTTATTGGATCAGAGAACACGGAGTGAAGACCCCCCCCCCCCATCTCCTTGTCTCACTCTGTTGGGTGGACCCCACCTCCAAGCTGTAATGGTCTCCAGCTGGGCCATCTTCCTCTCACAGAGGCCTAGCTTACTTTATTCTTGGGGTCTCAGGAAAAAGAGGGTAGGGACAAACATCACGGCGCATGGAGGCAGCTTTGTAACTGTTCATTTGCATGTCTGTCCTCCCATCGAGGAGAACACCTGCTTCCCAGCACCAGTGTCCCTAGTTGCTCCCCAGCCAAGGAACAGGGGAGGCCAGGGCACCCTTCCTACTCCCCCAGATGCCCCCTGCTTGTCTAAGGGGAACTTGGGTGCACTGTGACAGTAACTGCTATCTTGTACCTGTAGAGGTGTTCAGGAAGTGGGGTGCACTCTGAGGAAAAGGGACTAAACCCACCTGGGGAACTGAGGGAAGCCATCTCGGAGGAGGAAACATTTGAGCTACATTTTGAAGGGTGGGCACGAGATTTGCATAAAGAGGAAGCAAATACAGAAAAGTGTACAATTGCTTTAATTCTTACAATTTATTTATTCAAAAGACACACACACAGAATAAATATCTCTGCTGGTTTACTCCCTAGATGCCTGCAAGAGCTGGGGCGGGGACAGGCTGAAGCTAGAACCCAGAACTCAATCTGTGTCTCCCTTAAGGATGGCAGATGGCAGAGACTGAAGCATTTGAGCCGTCACCAGCCGCCTCCCAGGGCGTGCACTAGCAGGGAGCTGGCATAGAGAACAGAGCTGGCACGTGAACCCAGGCAACTCTGATATGAAAATGCTAGTGTCCCAGGTGATGATCAACCACTGCACCAAAGGCCCACTCAAGGGTTTTTTTATTTAAAGATTTATTTTTTTATTTGAAGATTTTTTAATTTAAAGGTTTATTTGAAAGAGTTACAGAGAGAGAGAGAGAGAGAGAGAGAGAGAGAGAGAGAGAAATTGTCCATCCACTGGTTCACTCCCCATCAGTTACAATGGCTGATCCAAAGCCAGCAGCCAGGAGCTTCTTCCAGGTCTCCCAGGTGGGTGCAGGGGCCCAAGCACTTGAGCCATCCTCCACTGCTTTCCAGGTGCATTAGCAGGGAGCTGGATTGAAAATGGAGCAGCCAGGACACGGACTGGTGCCCATCTGGGATGCCGGCACTACAGGCAGAAGCTTTACCCACTACACCAGGTAAAATATTTTCTAGGGGCCGACGCTGTGGTGCAGCAGGTTAACGCCCTGGTCTGAAGCGCCGGCATCCCATATGGGCACCGGTTCGAGACCCAGCTGCTCCATTTCCAATCCAGCTCTCTGCGATGGCCTGGGAAAGCAGTAGAAGATGGTCCAGGTCCTTGGGCCCCTGCACCCACGTGGGAGATCTGGAAGAAGCTTCTGGCTCCTGGCTTCAGATTGGCAAAGCTCCGGCTATTGCGGCCATTTGGGGAGTGAACCATTGGATGGAAGACCTCTCTCTCTCTCTCTCTCTCTCTCTCTGTAACTTTGACTTTCAAATAAATAAATAAATCTTTAAAAAATATATTTTCTAATATTAAGGGCAGAGCTGCCCCGTTCACATCTGCTCTAATTGTTTGGCCTATGACCCCCTCTTCCTACTGGCAGGACCCTGGTCCTGTGCCCTGCTCACACCTGGCATCTGCTGGAAAACTGGGCTGGTACACGGGTCCCTCCTCTCCTCCCCCTCCCTGCTGCCCCTCCCAGGTATCCAGGGAGCAGAGGAGAGTGCTGCGGTCACAGGAAGCTGACAGACGCATGCTGGGCTGGTAAAAGTGTCCTCTCGCTGCAACCTGGGACCACTCCCAGGCCACGTGCCAGCATGCTCTCCCTTCCCCTCACTCTGCACTCTGTCACCTGCCGGGCTGGGAAGCCAAGGTGTAGCATCGAGAGGGGACAGAACTCTAAAGTCAACAAATGCAGCCACCCAGGCAGAGCAAGGACCCTGCCCACCCTGGTGTCTCTGAGAGGGGGCCGCTTGGTCCCTGCTGTAAGATTTCCATGAGAGATGCTTTCCCCACTCACAGAGTGCTCCCCGGGGACAGGCACAGAGCGAGGCACCAATCCAGGTCAGAGCCCAGTAACAACTCCAGTGTCAGTGAGGTCGCAGGAGCAACTGCAGGCAGCACCCACCAGCTGGGTGCATCTCCCTGTAGCGTGGGGAAGGTGGCGAGCTGGCAGGTGACTGTTCCGCAATGACGATGCTGCTCCTTGAGTTCTGCTGGATGAGGTCCTCAGAACTGTAGGATCAGAGTCCCAGCTTTGTTACTTCCGGTGCTGGGGATATATTGGGCCTGAGCTAACCTAACCTCTTAAGCAACAGGAATGCCAGGAGGCCAACATGCAAATGGGGAATGAAGAGGCATGGCTGTCCGGTGACCAGAACATTCACATTTGCTCTCCAAGGCACCCATTTCCTGGAGCAGAATTTATAGCCAGGAGGTTGCTTGGCGAGCATGGAATCAACCCAAGGGAGAGAACAGTTGTGCAGGACGCTGGGAAAGAGCCACATTGGACTTTTTATACCTGTGTCCACTGACACGGTCCCCTGAGTGGACTCTTCTCGTTGTATGCTTTTTTTTTTTTTTCAGGCAGAGTGGACAGTGAGAAAGAGAGACAGAGAGAAAGGTCTTCCTTTGCCATTGGTTCACCCTCCAATGGCCGCCGCAGCTGGCGCGCTGCGGCCAGCGCACCACGCTGATCTGAAGGCAGGAGCCAGGCGCTTCTCCTGGTCTCCCATGGGGTGCAGGGCCCAAGCACTTGGGCCATCCTCCACTGCACTCCCTGGCCACAGCAGAGAGCTGGCCTGGAAGAGGGGCAACCGGGACAGAATCTGGCGCCCCGACCAGGACTAGAACCCGGTGTGCTGGCGCCGCAGGCAGAGGATTAGCCTAGTGAGCCACGGCGCCAGCCTCATTGTATGCTTTTATTCTGATCGCCACATAACATCATCACTACCACAGCCACTTTCTTTACGTCAGTTGTACCTCCCATTGTGCTTTCCAGAGCTTACCTATTCCGGGGCAGGGCAGGGCACTTCGCAGTGTCCTGAGCAGCCCCCTGGCCAGGGCTCTACAGCAGCAGTTCTGGGGCTTCTACACCACAGTCCACAAGTAGGGAACGTGCTTTGGCAATAATTCCCTTTATCTGGGTCTGTGTGAGGTTCACAGGTGTCAACAGGACTCACAGACTTAAACACAACAGGAACTAGGTGTGTAGCATCAGGGAGTGAAGGGGGCTGAACCAGAGAATAACCGTGGGGCAGGAGCTTGGCTGAGTAGTCAGGACACGGGCACCCACGTCACAGCGCCTGGGTTTGACTCCAGGTAGGGGCTCCTGACTCCAGTTTCCTGCCACTGTGGATCCTTGGAGGTCGCAGTGATGGCTCAAGTTAACGGGTTCCTGCCCCCGTGTGGGAGATCTGGACTGAGTTCCCAGCTGCCAGCCGTGTGCTGCACCACTACTGCACCCTGCGCCTGGCCCCGTCGCAGGCATTTGGAGGGGATAGGATTCTGTCTCTTTCTCTCAAATAAAACAAGGAACCATCTTAGTAACACTTGAGTATAAATCTGCTTCTTAATGCTCTTTACCACAGTCACAGGCAGGAGGAGAACTGGCACCTGGTGCAAAGTGGAGGCTCTGGACAGCCGGAGAGGGCGCCTCCTTTCCTAAAATGACCACTACTCAGCTCCAGCACACTGGGGCGGGAAAATGAACTTCCAGGCTGGCACCGCGGCTCAGTAGGCTAATCCTCCACCTGCGGTGCCAGCACACCGGGTTCTAGTCCTGGTCGGGGCGCTGGATTCTGTCCCGGTTGCTCCTCTTCCAGGCCAGCTCTCTGCTGTGGCCTGGGAGTGCAGTGGAGGATGGCCCAAGTGCTTGGGTCCTGCACCCCATGGGAGACCAGGAGAAGCACCTGGCTCCTGCCTTTGGATCAGCGCGGTGTGCCGGCTACAGTGTGCTGGCTGCAGCGGCCATTGGAGGGTGAACCAATGGCAAAGGAAGACCTTTCTCTCTGTCTCTCTCACTGTCCACTCTGCCTGTCAAAAAAGAAAAAGAAAAAAGAAAATGAACTTCCAAAGTTCTGAAGTCTGATTTTTCCCAAGAGAAGGCAGTCATCTGGATTTTTAGGTGCTAACACCTGATACTTAAAAGTTGGCAATTGCCAGCGCTGCGGCTCACTAGGTTAATCCTCCGCCTGCGGCGCTGGCACCCCGGGTTCTAGTCCTGGTTTGGGCGCTGGATTCTGTCCCGGTTACTCCTCTTCCAGTCCAGCTCTCTGCTGTGGCCCGGGAGTGCAGTGGAGGATGGCCCAAGTGCTTGGGCCCTGCATCCGCATGGGAGACCAGGAGGAGGCACCAGGCTCCTGGCTTCAGATGGGCACAGCATGCCAGCCATAGCGGCCATTTGAGGGGTGAACCAATGGAAAAGAAAGACCTTTCTCTCTGTCTCTCTCTCTCTCACTGTCTAACTCTGCCTGTCAAAAAAAAGAAAAAAAAGTTGGCAATTGACTCCGAATTTTCAAAAATGCTCCACAAAACTAAACAAAATATATTGGCCTGGGTTCAGGAATCAATTTCTGCCTTGTATGTAAAGAAGATCCATGATTAAGTAGTTCAGAAAATGCTGATTTTGAAAAATAGGCCAAAAAAAAAAAAAAAAAAGGAAATAGGTTTTAATCATAGACTGTCTCAAGGTCTTTAAGATACTGAAGATTTTTTTAAGTCCCAAGCCAGTCTCGTTGGCTCCACATAGACAAAGCATCTCCTAAGGTCAGTGTCCAAAGGGAGCCGTGTGTGATGCATCCATTTCTAGTGGATTGTTGGGCTTTATTTCATACAATGACACTTTCCTTTTTTTAAAGATTTATTTATTTATTTGAAAGTCAGAGTTACACAGAGAGAGAAGGAGAGGCAGAGAGAAAGAGAGAGATCTTCCATCTGTTGGTTCACTCCCCAAATGGCCACAATGGCCAAAGCTGGGCCTATCTGAAGCCAGGAGCTTCTTCCTGGTCTCACAACTGGGTGCAGGGGCTCAAGGAGTTGGGCCATCTTCCACTGCTTTCCTAGGCCACAGCAGAGAGCTAGATGGGAAGTGGAGTGGCCGAGATTCAAACCGGTGCCCATATGGGATTCCGGCACTGCAGGCGGCGGCTTTACCTGCTGTGCCACGGCGCCAGCCCCATCCAATGACACTTTCTGAACTTTTCCCCAAAGTCGAGGGTGCATTGTTCTGAGGTCTCAGAGCCCCTTGCACCTGACTGCATTGGAAGCCAAGAGCAGAGAATGCCTGAGCTGGCTCTGCAGGGATATTCACCTTCCAGCCAGCCCGTTAATCTGCGTCGACAGC
This sequence comes from Oryctolagus cuniculus, assembly GCF_964237555.1. Classification (NCBI taxonomy): domain Eukaryota; kingdom Metazoa; phylum Chordata; class Mammalia; order Lagomorpha; family Leporidae; genus Oryctolagus; species Oryctolagus cuniculus. Next base: position 21,326,233 of record NC_091444.1, on the reverse strand, counting down.
AGTCTGGGCTGAGTTCAACGCTGCAGGTCATTGGCCCCTGCCAGTCTTGCCTCCTGCAACACCTTCCCTCCCTCCAGTGTTCATGTTGTGTTCATCATCCTTTGTGAAATCTGGCTTAAAGCTCACCACCACTAAACCGTTTCCAAAGTGTGTCCACCCACTCGGAGTGGGTGTTGTGGGATGCCTGCGTTACATATAGGAGTGCTGGTTCAAGTCCCAGCTACTCTGCTTCCAATCCAGCTTCCCGCGAATGCATCTTGCAATGCAGCAGACGACCTGCCACTCACGTGGTGACCTGAATTGAGTTCTGGCTTCACGGCTTCAGCATGACCCATCAGCCCTGGCGGTTGTAGGCATTTGGGAGATGAATCAGAGTTTGAAAGCTTTCCCTCTTTCTCTCTCTCCCTCCCTCTCTCTCTCCCTCTCTCCCCTTCCCTTCTCTCTACTCTGCCTTTCAAATAAATAAATAAATAAATCTTAGAAAAAAGAAAACAACAATGAAAAGTATGTCCACCCCCTGCCTCCCTCACTGGAGCTGGCTACCCCACAGGAAGATCAAATAACAACGTGATTGAGTGTGCATGTGAACACTTACTATGTGCGAAGCTCTGTTAGGCACCAAGTACCTGTGATCTCCAATCCTCACAGTGACTCAGAAGTAGGTAAATTGTCCCTAATTTATAGATAAGGAAGACTTTCCATTACATCCCAGTGATTCAAGCAAGGATACCCGGTGACAATGAAAAGATAGGAACAGGTTCCAGGAGTCAACCCCAGGGCAAAGGACATGCAGCTCCAGGAGAAAAGGCCTAAAAACTCAGTCTAAAGGACCCTCCTGGAAGAGTGGGAAAGCATCCTCCTGGGCCCAAGTGCTCACGGCAACTTTCATGCACACACATGCACTCTCATACACTCTCACACTCTCACACATGCACTCACACACATGCACTCACACACACACTCTCTCACAGTGCACTTTCATGCACACAGACACTCACACTCTCACACATGCACTCTCAGACACACTCACACACTCTCACATACACACTCAATACTCACATGCACATTCACCCACACTTAAACTCATACGTAGGAATAGAGAACAGAGCTGGCACTTGAACCCAGAAAATTCCTATATGAAAATGCTGGTGTCCCTTGAGGCTGGCACTGTGGTGTAGCAGGTAAAGCCTCTGCCTGCAGTGCTGGTTCAAGTCCCAGCTGCTCCACTTCCAATCCAGCTCCCTGCTAATGTGTCTGGGAAAGCAGCGGAAGATGGTCCCAGTCCTTGGGCTCCTACACTCACGTGGGAGACCCTGAAGAAGCTCCAGGATCCTGGCTTCAGATCAGCCCAGCTCCAGCTGTTGAGGCCATTTGGGGAGTGAACCAGCAGATAGAAGACTTCTCTTTCTCTCTCTCCCTCTCTCTCTGCCTCTCTGTAACTTTGCCTTTCAAATATATAAATACATCTTTTTTAAAAAGAAGAATTTAAACTCACACACACACATTCACACTCACACTCTCACAAGCTCACATGTGCTCACTGACCCTCATCCCCTCCCCCTGTGATGAGTCCCTTGTCATCTGGGACAACGTCTGAAGTTGGGAGGAGACGATGGATCCCCAGCATCTCAGGGCCTGAGCCTTGGGTTACAGCTGTCAGCCCCCGGGGGTTCAGTCATGAACACCCCCTGAAAGCCTGACACAAACACAGCCTCCAGCACCCCGGTCCCCACCAGCCCACCAGGCCCAGAGGTGTAAGAGGTGCACAGCTGAGTCCCATGGTGCGGGATTCTTGATCGATCGATCTATCTATCTATCAAGTGCTGCTAGCTTAGAGTCTTCTTTTCTTTCTTTCATTTATTTGAAAGTCAAAGTTACAGAGAGAGAGGGAGAGACACGGGTATCTTCCATCTGCTGGTTCACTCCCCAGATGGTCTCAATGGCGGGGGTTAAGCAAGGCCGAAGGCAGGAGATAGCAGCTTCTTCAGGTCTACCATGTGGGTGCAGGGGTCCAAGCAGTGGGGCCATCTTCCCCTGCTATCCCAAGCGCATTAGCAGGGAGCTGAATTGGAAGTAGAGTAGTCAGCTCACGAACTGGCACTCATATGGGATACTGGCACTGCAGGAAGTGGCTTTTACCCGCAACACCACAGTGCAGAGCCCAAGAGTCTTCATTGTCTGAACCCTAAATTAGACGCATGATCTGAGATAAGTTTGGCAAAAAGCAGATTGGGAAAGCCTGGGACATATGGCCACTGCTGATAGAAGAGACGCGAGCTCTCTGTCGTGTCTGTCTTCATCATCCACACATCTACAGCCCTGTCAGGGAGGCCTGGAAAGCTGAGCAGGACCGAGTCCCTGAGACCAAGCTCCCCGCACCACGAGGCTGGGAGGGAGCCACTTCCCTGGAGTGGTGGAGACCTCTAAAGGCGGGAGGATTTGGACAACTCAGGAGGAGGCATGCTGAATGGTCAGGTGAGGGCAGCGAAGCAAGGGATGGGTGGGCCCTGGGAGACCAGCTGACCTAAGCAGGAGGGCAGTGGGGTGAGAGGCCACCGTGATCCGTCTGCTAAATGGGAAGCCACTGTGATGGTGTGTGCAGGGACAGTTAGGACAGACCAGCATTTCAGGACCAAGGTCAGCCAGCAAAGCGACTGGGAACACTTGATGGGAGCCCAGAGTTGAGGACTGGGGGGCTCCAGTCCCCTCACTCTCCGGGTCACCTGAATAAGGTCTGCCCAAACCCTCACCCCACCTCTCCGTGAGGTCTACAGGCCCTAGCTTGCTCGGGGTCCCAGGGGCTCCGACAGCCAGCTCTGCCAACTGCACATTCTACCTGGCTGTCTGCCCCTACACCAGCAGAAGTGGAGGGTCTCTCTCTTCCCCACCGCCTCTCCTTCCTTTCAAACGTGCTTCCACAAGGCGGCCACGCATGGAGAGGAGTAAGCAGGTGGTGCGGGCCTGTGTGCCTTGGAGGGCCACAAGAGCATACAGCTAAAATTAGACTCCCCAGTTCTTTTTTTTCTTTCTTTCTTTTCCTTTTTTTTTTTTTTTTTTTTTTTTTTTTGACAGAGTGGACAGTGAGAGAGAGAGAGACAGAGAGAAAGGTCTTCCTTTGCCGTGGGTTCACCCTCCAATGGCTGCCGCGGCCTGCGCGCTGCGGCCGGCGCACTGTGCTGATCTAATGGCAGGAGCCAGGTACTTCTCCTGGTCTCCCATGGGATGTAGGGCCCAAGGACTTGGGCCATCCTCCACGGCACTCCCTGGCCACAGCAGAGAGCTGGCCTGGAAGAGGGGCAACCGGGACAGAATCCGGCGCCCCGACCAGGACTAGAACCTAGTTTGCTGGCGCCGCAAGGCGGAAGATTAGCCTAGTGAGCCGCGGCGCTGGCCAGACTCCCCAGTTCTTAAAAAGCCCACCTGCCGGTTCTGCTGCCTGGGCACCAGCCTCCAGCCCTGGTCCTCGGAGCCCCCCTCTCCTCCCCTCTCTCTCACTCTTCCTCCCTTCCACAGGCTGCCTGTCCTGATGCTGGCAATCCAACCACCCCATCTGGGCTGTCTGCCTCCTCTCCTCTTTCTTGCTGTAGTTGGTGAGGTTCTCCCAAAGCGCAGGCAATTCTTTCCCAAGAGAATCCAGGGCCCCAGAGAATCTTGGTGCCCCACCCACTGGCCTTCCTTTGCCCCTAAGGCAGTCCCTGGAGCACCTCTGGGGAACCCCCAGGGTTCTGCTCTGCTAAGCAGATTATTTTGGGGAGCCCTGCCTTGTCTCCAGCTGCGTGAGTCTGCTTTGGCATTTCAGGTCTGTGTCCCCTGAAAACACAAACACGAAGCTGAAAGCAGGGTGGGCTTAGAGCAGCGGTGCTCATGGTTCCAGAACCCCTGGACGGTCCTTACAGGGATCCCAAAGAGCTTCTGGCTTTGTCCCCAGAGCCATCTTGCTGTCCTGTGTGATCTCAGCCTAGGAATGAGCTTCTCTGAACTTTTTTTTTTTTTTTTTTTTGACAGGCAGAGTGGACAGTGAGAGAGAGAGACAGAGAGAAAGGTCTTCCTTTGCCGTTGGTGCACCCTTTGGCGCGCTGCGGCCGGCGCGCTGCGGCCGGCGCACCGTGCTGATCCGATGGCAGGAGCCAGGAGCCAGGTGCTTTTCCTGGTCTCCCATGGGGTGCAGGGTCCAAGCACCTGGGCCATCCTCCACTGCACTCCCTGGCCACAGCAGAGAGCTGGCCTGGAAGAGGGGCAACCGGGACAGAATCCGGCACCCCGACCGGGACTAGAATCCGGTGTGCCGGTGCCACAAGGCGGAGGATTAGCCTAGTGAGCCGCGGCGCTGGCCTTCTCTGAACTTCTTAAGTTTGGGTCTGCATACTCAGTTGGAAGAACTATAGGGAGAATTACACGGGATAATGTAACATCAAAATCATTTTTAAACTCTGATGGATTATGTAATATTGATTATTATTAGTATTAAATTTTATTAAGTCGATAAAGGAGACGCTGCTGTCTCTTTCTGTCGCGTCTTCCAAATAACCAGAAGCACACGTTATGTCAGAAGACTGAGTTCCGGAATCTCTGACCAGACTTGGAATCCTGGCGCCCCATCTACCACCACGTCCCTGAATCCTCTCCCTGGCTCACTGGTGCGAGGAGGGAAAGGACAGGAAAAGAGTATGGACTCCCTCCCCGGGGCTGCAGCGGGGAGTCTGGGGTTATCACACGGGCTGATGGCAGAAGTGGAGGAAGTGTCCACTGCTGCGCAGACGGAGTCAGAGGCAGTGTTTGAGTGTCACAGGGCTGATTTCTCTCGGGAGAGCTGAGGACCCCGGGAGACCCCAGCCCCAGCCCCAGGAGACCGTCAGCGCTGCCTTGGCCTCGGCCCTCAGAGCTGAGGTCTGCCCCAGGCTGCACAGCAACAATGGGCCACCCGGCTCCCACCGCTGCTCTGTTTCTTTCTTTCTTTTTTTTTTTAAATAAGATTTTTATTTATTTTCTAGAGAAGTAGAGTTATAGACAGAGAGAGGGCTGCAACAGCCAGAGCTGGGCCAATCTGAAGAGAGGAGCCAGGAGCTTCTTCTGGGTCTCCCAAGTGGGTGCAGGGGCCCAAGCACTTGGCTCATTTTCCACTGCTTTCCCAGGCCATAGCAGAGAGCTGGATCAGAAAAGGAACAGCAGGGTCTAGAACCGGTGCCCATGTGGGATGCTGGCGCTACCGGCAAAGGCTTAGCCCACTACACCACAGCACCAGTGCCTGCTCTGTTTCAGGCAACCAGGACGCTTGGGCACTTGAGGCCCTCACCTGTGTCCCTCACAGCCACACAGTTCAGTGCGATGTGCTCTGAGAAACTCCCAAATCCAGGGAACTTGACCCTGGCCTCGAGGCACTGTTGACATTGTTATGGCCACTTTTCCAACCCACTCTCCAGAAAGCGTCAGTGTAAAAGCAAGCCATGTGCTGTACGAATTATGATGCGATCCTCTCTACTTTGGTCAGTTTCTAAACTTCGTACAGCACAGTTTAAAAATAAAATGATATTACCTGCCAGGAATAACACACCCATTGAACAAAAGGCAGCTGGCCTGTGACGCCACACCTGGGAGCTGGCTTTGTTAGGCTGCAGCGCTGAAATGTTTGTCTTAAGGGAGGCCCCAGAATCTGTGCGGGTGAGACCCGGGCACTGGACAGCTTGCCCAGGAGATCTGAATGTGCAGCCGGGGTGGGGAGCCTCTGCCTGGGGGAAGCACACGTGGAAGGAGGAGAGGGAGCCGCTGGATGGACGTGGGTCCTGGCCGGCCTCTGGCCTTCCTCTCTGAGTGATGCTGGAAATCTCATCGCCTCTCTGGCTTTCAGGTTGGACTTTGTCCTGGAAAACCACAGAATGAGGTCCTTCCCCATCACGCAGTCTCTCGGCCACCCACGGCTGTACAAGGTGCCATACAGAGATGGGGACAAAGTGGAGACTTTCCGGGAGTCCCTCAAGTTCACACCGGCCAGGCTGACCCTCCTGCCCTCCACCCTCATTTAGCTCACCTATTTGCTCTGCAGCAATCTCAGGATTAAGCCAATTTAACAGAAGACGGTGGCGACACGAAGGGCTATAAAAGATGCATTAGTCCCCGTAATGGCCCATCTCCCCAGACCACTTCCTCCATCTCTACATTTACGGGCTGAGGAAACAGGAGTCACCCAGGAAGGCAGAAAGGCCAGCACGGTGGGTGCCAGGTGTACAGAGAAGGTAGCTGGGTCAGAAGCGAAGTAGCCATGACTCGCACTGGCGCTTGCATGCGAGAGGCATGCTTCCAGGCGTGGCGAAGCCCACTGCACCACAATGCCTGCCTCATGTCTTTTTTTTTTTTTTTTTTTTTTTTTTTTTTTTTTTTTTTGGCGGGGTGGGGGTGGGTTGGGACTTTATCAAATATTATTCACCTTTCAGTTCATACAAACTCAGTCTCAGATGGGGCTGCACAAGTCGCTATCCCCATAACTACTTCGTGAGGTCCAGGATGTAGGCAGGTGAGTGGTGGGCCCGAGATGAAAGGCACTACACTTCTGCTCATCTAGCAAGGGAAGATCAAGAGATGATGCTTCAGATAAAAGAATCAAGAGGGGCCCGTGCCGTGGCTCACTTGGTTAATCCTCCGCCTGTGGCACCGGCATCCCATAAGGGTGCCAGGTTCTAGTCCCGGTTGCTTCTCTTCCAGTCCAGCTCTCTGCTGTGGCCCGGGAGGGCAGTGGAGGATGGCCCAACCCCTGCACCCCAGGAGGAGGCACCTGGCTCCTGGCTTCAGATCAGGGCAGCACCGGCCGTGGCAGTCATTGGGGTAGTGAACCAACGGAAGGAAGATCTTTCTCTCTGTCTCTCTCACTGTCTAAAACTCTACCTGTCAAAAAAAAAAAAAAAATCAAGAGGCTTGTCAATCAGAGGCTGGTGCTGTGGCACAGTGGGTTAAACCACCACGTGTGATGCTGGCATCCTGTATCAGAGTGCCAGTTCAAGTCCCAGCTGCCCTACTTCCGATCTAGTCCCCAGCTAATGCACCTGGGAAGGTAGTTGATGATGGCCCTGCCACTCTTGTGGGAGATTCAGATGGAGTTCCAGGCTCCTGGCTTCCATCTGTTCCAGCCCTGACCATTGCAGCCATCTGGGAAGTGAGCCAGCAGATGAATGATCGATCTCTCTCTCTCTCTCTCTCTCTCTCCATCCTCTCCCCCCACCACACTCTGTCACTCTGCCTTTCAAATAAATTAAAAAATTTTAAAAAAGGACTATGGGGGCCAGTGTTGAGGCATAGCAGGTTTGTGTTCTCACTGTTCCACTTCTGATCCAGCTCCCTGCTAATGCTCCTGGGAAAGCAGCAGAAGATGACCCAAGTGCTTGGGCCCCGGCCACCCACATGGGAGACTTGGAAGAAGCTCCTGGCTCCTGGCTTCAGCCTGGTCCAGACCTGGCTGGTGCAGCCATCTGAGTGAACCAGCAGATGGAAAGATGAAAGATTCTCTCTCTCTCTCTCTCTCTCTCTCTCTCTCTCTCTCTGTAACTCCGATGTTCAAATACATAAATAAATCATTTTAAGAAGAAGTTGCACATAGGATATGAACAATTCACAGAAGGCAAAGTCCAAACACTAAGTAGATCTATGGAAAGACATTCCAAAGAATTAGTAACCAGAGAACTACAAAAGCAAATGAGAGGCCGACTCAGACCTATCAGATTGGTAAAGATTGAGAAGCCCAGTTGTGAGGATGTTGAGCAACTAAAACGCAGCTGATGGGACAGCTAATTTAGGAGTTGGTGCAATGGAGCTGAAATGTATACACGCTGCATGCCCCAGCAGTACCCAGACCCAGCTTTTACTTCTAGGCAAACGCCGGGGAGAGGCTCGGCCCACGCCTCTGCTTGCTAGTCCCGGAAGCTTCCGTAGAGTAAGTCACACAGCGCCGGCTGATTCCTGCCTCACAGCGGTTCACGAGTTTAGGATCTCAGAAGCACCGACAAAGGAGAGGCGGGGCTGGCCGCAGACACCCAACCTTCTGCCTACGGTCCCCTCCCATCAAGCGCACCACGTCCAGCCCCTTCCACCATCTTCCACTTTGGTCTTCTCTCCACCATCCCCCTCTCCATAAACGTCTTCCCTTCTTCTTCCTCTCCTTAAGGCTTCAGGTCCCCGACCAGTGTGGCGGGGCAGATGTAGCTCCCTAGTGGCTGGGGACGCTGCCTCGCTCACCTGCCACCAGCAAGGGCTCTGGGTGTTTGGAGGGAGCAGGGAGCAGACAGCAGAGGGTGCACACAACACTCAGCCAGCCGCAGTGCCCCTGCGCGCGCGGGGCGGGGCAGCCAAGTGACCCCCTTCTCACCCTCGCCCCGCATGTGCGCCAGTCTGGGGACTCAAGGCGAGGGTTCCAGGGCGAGTCTGCTTGAGTTCATCGGTCTGGCTGGCTGCCGGCGGGTGAGCGTTCGCCTCGCTCGCTCCTCGCTCGCTCCTCGGGCTAGCTGTCCCTGGTCCTCCCGCCTCGCCGCCGCCCGCCCCAGCCTGCCTCTCGGTCCTGCTGCCGGGTGGGTGCCCTCGAGTCTCACTCCGCCCTCCTCTGCAGGAACCAACCGGTGAGCCCCGGCTGCCCGGCTCTAGCTGGAAGCGCATAAAAAGCGCTCATCCGGCCGGAGCCGCTGCGCTTCCGCCACTCTTGCAGGTCAGAGCGCGCAGGGGGCTTCCCTGGGGCTTCTGGGCCTGGGAGTGGGGTGGGGGGGCCGATGCCCAGGACAGCGACTCCTCGCAGGCTACGGGGATCTCTCCACCTTCAGGGAAGTTTGGAGAAACAATTTGAAGACAGTGCCCCAGCCTTTTATCCTTTCCGAAAGCCTCTTGCTGCAATGCCTGGTCCATCCCTCCCATCCTGACACCTCTCTCCCGGACTCCCCCTTCTCCCTCCTCCCAACTGTGTCCCCCGAAGCTATCTCCAGCGATCCTCCCCACCATACTTTTCCTCCACCTTAACATTCCCCTTGTCACCCCATTGGATCCACCAGGGCTCCCCCCTGCACGCACTGTCCATCCTTGTCCCTGTCTTCTTCCCTCATCAAACCCTGACCATGGATCCCGGGCCTCCCTGGGTTGCCAGTCCCACTCCTGGGGGCACCCTCTCTGCCCCCAATGCCACCACACCTTGGCTGGGCCGGGATGAGGAGCTGGCCAAGGTGGAGATTGGAGTCCTGGCTGCTGTCCTCGTGCTGGCCACAGGGGGCAACCTGGCGGTGCTGCTGATTCTGGGCCGGCCCGGCCGCAAGCGCTCGCGCATGCACCTGTTTGTGCTGCACCTGGCCCTGACCGACCTGGGGGTGGCGCTCTTCCAGGTGCTGCCCCAGCTGCTCTGGGACATCACCTATCGCTTCCAGGGCCCCGACCTCCTCTGCCGGGCCGTCAAGTACCTGCAGGTGCTTAGCATGTTTGCCTCCACCTACATGCTGCTGGCCATGACACTGGACCGATACCTGGCCATCTGCCACCCCCTGCGCAGCCTCCGGCAGCCCAGCCAGTCCACCCATCCACTCATCGCCGCTCCCTGGCTGCTCGCTGCCATCCTCAGCCTCCCTCAAGTCTTCATTTTTTCTTTGCGGGAGGTGATCCAGGGCTCGGGGGTGCTGGACTGCTGGGCGGATTTTCGCTTCCCCTGGGGTCCACGGGCTTACATCACCTGGACCACCCTGGCCATCTTCATCTTGCCCATGGCCATGCTCACAGCCTGCTACAGCCTCATCTGCCACGAGATCTGTAAGAACCTGAAGGTCAAGACGCAGGCCGGGAGGGGAGAAGGCGGGGGCTGGAGAGCTTGGGACAGGCCTGCTGCAGCCGCTCTGGGGCTGCCCTCCCGGGTGAGCAGCGTCAGCACCATCTCGCGAGCCAAGATGCGGACGGTGAAGATGACCTTCGTCATTGTGCTGGCCTACATCGCTTGCTGGGCACCCTTCTTCAGTATGCAGATGTGGTCTGTGTGGGATGACGACGCCCCTGATGAAGGCAAGTGTGTGGGTTGTTGGGGGGCGTGAGTAGGGAGGGGCGGCCATGAGGGTTAGGGCAGGGCCAGGCGGGTGGCAGTGAGTGAGCAAAGCCGCTCAGAAAGATGATCCCTGTCCCATGTGCAAAGTGGGAGCTGCGAGTCCCATGCAGACTACTCGTGCTGTCTTTCAGGGGTGGCATTTCCTGATTTGTAGATGTTGGTAACTAATTTAACAAATGAAAAAGTCTACCTGGTATGGCCATTGGTGGATTTGGTCCACCAACTGGCAGTTTGCTGGCTGGGCTTAGCATGGCGGGGGGAGGGAGCAGAAAGGGGCTGCCCAATGAGCAGGTCTGCGGCGGTGATTGGTGGCCCAAGAACTCTCCAGGAGCCCTTCCCTGTACCGGGCAGGGCATGACTTGAGTTCCTCCTTGACAGTCACTGACAGCTCTCGTATTTCAAGTCCAGCTGAGATTCTGCTGGGACACAGCGGCAGCTGCCTGGACTGAGGGTGGTGGGGAAGCCGGTGAGGACTGAGAAGTGGGGGCGTGGCTCCTTCGTCGGTGGCACATCCCCGGCCCTTGCTCTGGACCCAGCTCAGATGGACCAAACCAGGCAGATGCTTTCAAAGCCCAGGATCTGTGGGACTGTGTCCCCGGATGGGGAAGACAGAACGAATGCCACCCCTGGCCAAGGCGAGGGCCTGTGCCTCCTGCATAGTAGTAACTGTACGGTGACTAGGCGCAGGCTAGCAGCTGGGCCAGACTGCAGGCGGCTGAGTTTGTTGTTGAGGCCGATCCCTCCCTGCTTACAAATGCTCCCTCCTCGTGCTCCCCCTGCGCCCCTGGACCTGTCCACTCAGCTGCCCAGGGCCGTGCGCCTTCTCCTGGGCATCCTTACCTTGGGTCTCCCTTTCTTTTGGGCCACGAGGGATGGATCACACCTCTGAGCACACCCACGGGGGGGTTGCACAAGGCACCAGGTAGCTGCAGCCTCCGCGGTGGTTTCCACAGTGGGCACTCAGGTCTGGCCTTTGAGTTCGCCGGATGAAGCCCCAGGCACCTGGTGTGCCACCCCGCACTGCTGCGGTAACTGTGCGGGGTGGAGCCCGTCCTCACAGCTACCCTCTTGGCAAGAGGAGTTCCATTTGTTCGTTAGAAAGAATATTATATTTGGAAGGACCCTTCTCAAGGTTTTGCAGCCTCACTGCCCAAGAGGGAAATGAGTCTCTCCCTACAGGAGGGTCTGAATCTGAGGACTCAGGACAAGCACTGGTCTGGCACAGGGTGCTGGCATGCCTTATGCCTTAGAGCCGATGGCATAGTTGCCAGTGGGCAGCCAGGCTCCTCCGAAGGCCCTCCCCTGTCCCCAGCACAGGCAGTGTCACACACGCAGGGACAGAATGACTGTGTGAGTGGGCTGCCCCGGAGATTGAAGGAGAATGGACTACAGAGTGCAGCAGGAAGCCGTGGTCCACACTGCAAGTGGGGCCGAGGGCAGGAGAGGCCTCATTTCTGTTTCCCCTGCATGCGTTATAGACGGTATCTTATCCACTGGGGGGTTCAAGGTCTAACTTCCTGTTTGGGTGGACCCTATCCCTAGGTTTACCCTTTTTTTTATTTATAAAGATTTATTTATTCAAAAGGCAGAGTTACGGGGCTGGCGCTGTGGCATAGCAGGTTAACACCCTGGCCTGAAGTGCCGGCATCCCATATGGGCAGTGGTACTAGTCTCGGATGCTTCTCTTCCCATCCAGCTCTCTGCTGTGGCCCGGGATAGCAGTAGAAGATGGCCCAAGTCCTTGGGCCCCTGCACCCATGTGGGAAACCTGGAAGAAGCTCCTGGCTCCCGACTTCGGATTGGTTCAGCTTCAGCCATTGCAGCCATTTTGGGAGTGAACCAGCGGATGGAAGACCTCTCTCTCTCTCCTCTCTCTGTAACCCTGTCTTTCAAATAAATAAAAAGTAAATCTTAAAAAAAAGGCAGAATTACAGAGAGGGAAGGAGAGAAAGAGAGACTGTCTGTTCACTAGTTCAGTCCCCAAATCGCCACAACAGCCAGAGCTAGGCAAGGCTGGAACCAGCAGCCAGGAGCTTCTTTCGGATCTCCCATGTGGGTAGCAGGGGCCCAAGCACTTGAGCCATCTTCCACTGCTCTCCAGGCGCATTAGCAGGGAGCTGGATCGAAAATGAAGCAACCAGGACTCGAACCATCATCTTGACCCATGGTGGCATACCAATTCCAGCCCCGAAGTTCACACTTCTAAATTCAACTTGAAGCAAACCTCAGCTCGTACCCTTACCTTGTAGTTACACAACCTACGGAACAAAAACCAATCAGTGAACTGAGATGCTGGAGTCAGGAGTCCCAGGTTCAAGTCCCAGCTGTGACAGAACCCAAGGGAACCCCTTCTCCTCTCTCTAGCTCGGTGTCTTCGTCGGTGGGGGAGTAGGGGACCTGGGTGCTCTCCCCGGGGCCCCCCGGCTCTCAGGCTGAGTCTGCCCCTGCTTGCTCTGTCTCTGGTAGATTCCACCAACGTGGCCTTCACCATCTCCATGCTTCTGGGGAACCTCAGCAGCTGCTGCAACCCCTGGATCTACATGGGCTTCAACAGCCACCTGCTGCCGCGGCCCCTGCGTCACCTGGCCTGCTGCAGGGCCCCGCGGCCCCGGATGCGCCGACAGCTGTCCAACAGCAGCCTCTCCAGCCGCCGCACCACGCTGCTGACCCGCTCCAGCTGCCCGCCCACCCTCACGCTCAGCCTCAGCCTGGGCAGGAGCCCCGGGCCCCAAGAGTCACCCAAGGACTCCGAGCAGGCGGATGGGGAAGCTGCCACCGAGACCAGTGTCTTTTAGACAGGATGCCCTGGGGTCCAGCACGGCCTGGCGGAGGGTCCCTGCCTGCCTCAGGCTCTGGGTCTAAGAGCTGAAGAGTCAGGGCTGGAGTCAGAGGAGCTCAGGTTGAGACCGGGTATAGAGGCCAGTATGGCCGTCCCTACCCTTGGTGCCACAGCGCCCCCTAGTGGGAATCAGGAGAAGCACACAGGGTATCCCGGAACACATCTGGGGGCTGGATGTGGTGCCCCAGCACTGTTTGGGGCTCCTCGTTCAGGCCAGCCTTGTGCCTTGGCTACCTGTTTCCATTCTCACTCGAGGAGTACATCACAGTCCAGCTAGGAGAGAGGAGACGTGAAAAACTGGACGAGGACCCTTGGAATGCTGTTGGGGTTTCGCTGGAGAGAGAGGATTGTTTCATGGCCGTAGCTGAGTTGGAGCGGGGCTGCACCTGCCTTGCCCACCTGTCTGCCGCAGGCAGCTGGCCAGAGGGAGACACGGGATTCAGCTCAGCTGAAGGCCAGCTCCTCTCCTCCCACGCCACCCCTCCTCACAGGGGAAGACGGGGAGAGCGCTGTGGCCCAGGGGAGTGAGTGTGGCAGGGGGAGTCACAGTAAAACCGGGAGCCAGAGTTGGGCTGGGGCAGCCAGCACGAGGTGCCCTCCCTCTCTGCCCCGGCAGGTCCAGACTGCTCCTCCCTCTGGGGCTGCACAGAGGAGACGTCCCTGGAGAAAGGGCGGTGTGGTCGCGGCTCAGATGGCCCTGAGCTCTTCATTCGTTGCCGTGAGTGTATGGGTGCTGGGATCAAGTCGGGAGTCCAGGACCCGAACCTCGGCTCTGCCTTCAGCACGGTACCTCCCTCTCCGGATGTCAGTCTCCTCACCGTGGAACAGGTGCAAGGTGCTCCCAGGACCTCCCCAGCTCCACAAGACCAGAAATGGTGAAACAGCCGAGACACACAGAGGGCGACCCAGCCAGCGCGCTCCGGGAGAATCGTCGGCTTCCCGTGACAGTGACACTATAGTCTGGGGACTGTGGGCCCTGCCATGGCCAACTGTCCACTTCCATCCTCGGCTGTGTGACGCTGGGTCCCCCTCCAAGGCCAGGGGAGACAGGAGGGCCAGGTAGAGTCTGGGGCTTTGCCTGTTCCTCCTTGTCTCCGGGGGACGACATCCACAGGGAAGCTTCCCTGCTCTTGATGGTGCTGGAACGTTCAGATGGCCTGGTCCTGGCCTGCTGTCACCCACGGCCACCTTTAGTAACATGCTGGCTAGTCCTCACTGTCCTTGCCATGGGGATCGAATGGCACTGTGGATGTCAACATGGTTGGTGCGCCCACGGGCTCCCTGCGAATGTGAGGAATTGCTGATAGGATTAAGGGCCCCCGAGCGCAGCTCCGGGGAGCAGGGTGTCTGTCCGCCCCACGCTTCGGGACTGTAAAGGCTTTGCAGAGCCACTTCTGGAAGACGCCGCCCTAGGCTTCCTTAGAAGAGAGGCACTTGGGTGTTGTGAGCGAGCGAAGTGTCCAGCGCTTCTGTGCTGGGGACCTGGGGAGTGCGACCAGGACTCGAGGCAGGTGGGAGAAGCCCCAGGCCCCTCTTCACTGCCCATGTCAACCCTGACATCCAGCCCACTCCTTCCCCACCCGTCCGCCATGGTGCGGCTGGGCACAGGAGCCGTCCACGCCAGCCAGAGCTGTTGCAGTTGCTCCTCCCCCTGCTTAGAGCAGCTTCTGCCCAGCACTAGCCCCCTGCCCCGCACTGGTGCCTGCGGCGGGCAGACACTAAGCAAGTCCTTGTTCATCACCATGCCTGGGAGCGGCCACCAGCTATGTGCCCCAAAGACCCAGATGAGAGTCTTGATCTCACCTCTTTTCTACTTGTACGAACCTGAGTAGCCGTGTAGTCTCTGTGGCCAGCACTTTGCTCAGTTGTTCAGTGGGGATAGTGATGCCCACATTGTCGGCATAGAACATTCCACGGATGCTGATGGCTCCTGATTGCCCTGGGCCCAGGAGACTCTGCCGGCCCCAGAGAGCAGCCCTGGGACCCAGTGTGGCGGAAGCAGCTGTCCTGTCTCCCTCACCACGGTCATCTTTGCTGACTTGCGTTGCACGAGGGGCCTGTACTTGTGCAGTGTCTTGGGGCCCTAGCCGTCCCTTCCTTGGTAAGGCTACACGGGCTCTCCTCCGGAATGCTGGCTCTGTCCACATGACGTGGCCAATGGGAGCGACTGGACAACGGGCGGACGGCCTTAGGAGCCCAGTCTGGGAAGCTCCTGGAGGAAGAGGTGGGTTTTGTCTGGATCCGTGGATGACAGCTTTTGCAGGGCCTATAGCAAGTGCTCACAGACAGCCTGCACCAGCGGTACAGGCTTGGCTAGGGTGCAAGGGGGCGGGGCCCACGGGAAGCAAGCAGGAGGCTATGTGCTCTCCAGGGCCAATCCTGTGGCAGACAGCTAACCCCAGGAGAAAGGGCCGTCCCGTGGCCTGTGCAACACAGGACCACAGACCCTTAAAACCCTTGTGGGAGCAGGAGGCGGGGTGGGCAGGAGAGAAAGAACAGGCGGAGGGGTTTGGCATTTGACGGTGGACTTTCTCAGAATGGTTTCTGACACAGTTCAGTTTTCCAGATTTATATGTAAATACGTCTTTCACCTCTCAAGGGGTGGTAGACTGAGTTTAGGTTGCAGCTGTTCTGGGTCAAGAATCCAGCGAGGTGGTTGAAACGGACCAATGAAACTCATTAAGATCCAGGAAGGTTCTGGGCGTCTGTGTTTCCTAGGGGCCACAGTAATGAGATGTGCAGAATAAAATTAAAATGTGATCTTCTTGAGGGAGGGGCCCTTCCTGGAGCCCTGCGCCTAGTTTTAAGTGGGAAAGGCAGAGTGTCCTGCAGTTAGCCCTGGTGCCACAAGGTGGCAGTGTGGAGCTGAAAGAGCCTTGGTTGGGCAGTGCAGCTCCTGACTAAGAATCTGTAGGAAGCTCCCTCTCCTGCCAAGTATTGCTAAAATCCAGGGCCCACGCCTCACCTCTCCGTGGGGGTCTGCGCAGCAGTGACCCCTAGGGGCAGCTGGGAAAGCCACCCAGGCTCTGGGCTTGAATGTCATATCGCTCTTCCTCCTAAACTTCTGGAGTCGTGCCTCTCGTTTTACCCTGTTCTAAACCCCTGCGTCCTGGCTTCCTTCTCGGGGGGAGGGGGGGCTGCAGGTGGCAGGGGCAAAGGACAGAGTTCCTACTGCTGGGTGAGGGGCGGGTGGAGGACTTCCTGCCTGAGGGAGCCGCCTCAGCGCCCCCTCCAAACCGTGGGAGCAGGAGTTCTGCTGCTGCGTTCTGGTTGAGAGGCTGGGGCACGGGTTGGAAGCCTCTGCGCCCAGCAGCTCGTGCTGAGCAAACAAACTGGTGATGCTGAGCGTGAGATTTGGCCTCACCCGGACGTCCGCCTGGCTCATCAGACGCTCACGGCTGCAGTTCCCACGGTGGCTTGGATGCTCACTGCTTTAGCATAAGCGCTCACTGAAGACACGTCCCATTTATTTGGTCTACTGTGGTCATTGTTGGCACAGGAGCACCCACCTCCTGGGGCTGACCTGAGAATTTTTTACCCAGGGTGGGGCAGCACAGCGACCCCTGGTGGTACCAAGGCTGCAGGACACACAGAACCGGACTCCACTGAACCCGAAACTCTGCCCCTCCCAAGGTGATTGCTCATACAGGCGACTTCGCACAGATGTGAGCAGCTGGCCCTCAGCTCACGAAAATGCCACAAAAGCCACTTTTTTTCTCGCAACATGGCCGGCGGTGACTCTGAGGATTAGTGAGGTTCACCTTGTTAGCAGGCTGCAGTCCCCAGGGTACTGGCTCAGGCACCATAGGAGGTCTTCTTCCTTCCTCACTGGGGTATCTGAAGACACCCCAAAGTGTGAATGCCCCTCCAAGTCTTTGGTGGAGTCACACTCCAATGTCTATTTTGGGGTAAAAATATTGATTTACTTATTTAAAAGGCAGAGTGCCGGGAGGAGACAGACACCCTGTACCTGCTGGTTCCCTCCCTAATGCCCACAGCAGTCAGGGCTGGGCCAGGCTGAGCCAGGAGCTTGGAGCTTCATCGGGGTCTTGCACGTGGCGGGCAGGGCCCCAAGCCGGCCTCGGCATCTGCTGCCTCCCAGCATCTGCGGGAAGCTGGACCGGAAGAGAGGGAGCGGCGACTCAGTGCCTGGCACTGCCTGACGGGACGTGGACACCCCTAGCAGCAGCCTCAGCACCCACCCCTCCACTGCGTCTTAAACGGAACTCCCCGAGAGCGCGGTCGCCTGCCAGGCCGTCAGAGTGTGCAGAGTGTCGCTGGTGCTGCCCTCCAGCGTCGCTTTGCCACCCAGGGCCCTACTTTGGAAGCAGTTCGCGAGAGGCCTCACCCTGGCGGCCGGGGGCACTCAGAGCCTCCGGTCTCCCTGCCTGTGGGAGGCTGAGCCCGGGACAGGCATCTCTCCCGGCCCGCTCCGGTCAGTCCCGCAAGCGTCTGCTGGGAGCTGCGCTGGTCCGGCTGGTCCCTTCCCCACCTGCTTTGCTCTCATTGGTCATTGGTCCCTGTCCCTTGGCGCTGGGTTCCATGTCGGTTTGTGCATGATTCCAGCTCTTCCCTGTCCCTACGACTGCACCCCAGAGGCTTTGACCCAACCCTGATGATCCCAGACAACCAAGAGTTCTTATTCATGTCCCTCCCCATAGTGTGTCCCAGAATCCCACAGAGAGCAGGCGCTCATGTGCTACCCCAGCTGTCCCCTCTCCCGGCGGGGACCGGCTCACAGGGCTGCAGCGTGGCCGCTTGGGGGTGCCCTGTAACTTGCCTGAACCTTTTACGCACCCACTTGCATTTCTTTTTGATTTTTTAATTTGCAAAACAATTTATTTCACGTGGTACCAACTTATATATGCTTGGACCTTGTCTTCCAAATAGAAGGTTCTCTCAGTCCTGCCTTCTTGCAGGGACAAATAAATGAGAAACGAGTCATATTGTGTAGAGTATCTATATCATTTTATGCATAGTGTAGTTTAGCAACCAAGTTTATATTGACAAATTTAGCTTGTCGTTGGAAGGCACTTGTTATTTATACAAAAAAACACCCAATAGACAGTCAGCAAATATCTATCTTTATTGAACTTTTTCTTGTATATTTTGGAGAAGATGGTCCATGGGTGAATTCAGCTTTGGTTGGCCCTTTTTAGTCTTTTTGTTCTACATTCTGAAGACTTGCGTTTTCTTCACACCGTAGCTCCTCTGAGCTGCTTCTTTCTGATTTTCTGTGACGCAGCCATGGGGTTGACCGTCTGATCCTCGGGCAGCGCCTGGTCCCTGCCACACTCTTTTTTTTAAAGATTTGTTTATTTATTTGGAAGTCAGAGTTACACAGAGAGAGGAGAGGCAGAGAGAGAGAGGTCTTCTATCCGATGGTTCACTCCCCCAGATGGCCGCAATGGCTGGAGCTGCACCAATTCGAAGCCAGGAGCCAGGAGCTTCTTCCAGGTCCTCCCATGCGGGTGCAGGGGCCCAAGGACTTGGGCCATCTTCCACTGCTTTCCCAGGCCACAGCAGAGAACTGGGTTGGAAGAGGAGCAGCCGGGACTAGGACTGGCACCCAGATGGGATGCCGGCACTTCAGGCCAGGGCATTAACCGGCTGCGCCACAGGGCCGGCCCCCCGCCACACTCTTGTTCAGGCAAAGGCTGCTCCACTTTCCGTAGTTACTTCCCGGGCCCTTGCTCTCGGGCTGCATAGTCGGGACACGTGATCGGGGCACCACTCTGTGAGTCGGGATCCTGGTGC